>NC_134489.1:71692507-71867507 GCF_040206685.1 Ascaphus truei
CCTATATAATTTAACATCCGTGCTATGTCAAATACATGTATAGTTGATATAAAGCAACTTTATTCTGCTAACACACAATAACAGACTTCAAGTTTCTGCTTTTTTTTCTTTTTGGCACACAAAAACATTCTTTTTTTTTCTTTTTTTTCTTTAAGTACATACCATTTTACATCTGTACGTTAAGCGCAGTCTATTTCTGGGCACTAAAAAAAAGGTGTATATTGAGAAATGTCAGATTAGCATGTAAGCACACACAAGTGCAATGTAAAATTAGATTATACTGTATGTGCTTAATATATGGACCACAACTTGTATGAAAAATATAAAAGCGTCTGTGTAACTAAACATTGTCTTTCACCCTCGCACTGCCAGCTTGACCTGCAACGCATGGCTTTACAATGTATTGCAAGACACCTTGGGTTTTAAAGCGATTAAAAGTGCAGTCCCTTCTGGGACCAAAATGAAGATGCCGCAGCCTCACTACACAGCAGCAGCAGCAGCAGCAGCCACTCTGATTACATGTATTTACACTCATATTTCAATTGCACTTGCATGATATCTTATTGTGTTTGTCTCACATTGTACTACTTAGCAGGGTCACTGACAGGGAAGGAGAGCTAGGACAAGTGTCCTGGGTCTGGTGGCTACAGGAGGCTCGCCAGGCTTGTACTGAAAGTTGGAACAGACTGGCAGTTTGGCTCAACGTCTGTGATAGTCTGCCTGGCTGGGCACTCCTCGGCCGCCCTTTTGAGCCCTCCTCCGCCGCCCTGTCGAGCCCTCCTCCACCGCTGGGGCTGCGCTCGTCTCCGCTGCTCAGTGGCGTAACTACCGGGTAGGATGCCCAGGCACAACCTGGAGGCCCCAGCTCAGGGAGAGGGGAGGGGAGCGAGGTGAGTTAGGACCACTCCCGACTCGTGATAAACCACCCCCACTCCCCCCAAGCGGTTACAGACACCCCGCGCTTTTCCCCTCAGCAATTAAACTGATTACCGGTGGTGAGAGTGGGGCCTCTGTAACAGAGCCGCCCTCCTCCATCGACGTCACATGGCGACACGTTGCCATGACAACCCACCAACACATGACACAGCAATGTCATGACGACGCTGCGACGTTGCCCGAGGAGCCCTTACGGCGTTTTTACGCCACTACCAGTGAGCCACCTACTTAAGTGGATTGCAAGATCTTTGGACACCTTTTTATAAGAAACCATAAGCTCGTTCAATAGAAAAAAATATGGCGTCTTCCAAGCTGCACATTTTCAGGGCTTGGCCCATAAAACTCCATACTGTATTTTGTCTTCGACAAAGTGAGTGAAAACAATGTTTTAGATGCATCAAATCAGTCTTTATTAATGTTTCTTGTTATATTATTTGTTTGAAAAGGCATCAGTAACCTTGCTCTCAGCTATTAGAAACATTACTGCCATTAGTTAACTTTGTTCCACACGTATGTGGTCTTCACCTTTAAAAAGTTTCCTTTAGTGCAGGAAGCCGAGGAGAAAATGTGCTTTTATGAATGGCAGTACACTTGCATGACACCATATACTAGGCAACAAATTAGTGTTAAATGAAAGACAAAAAGAGGAATATTGTTGGAATTACCTCTGTGTAGATTGCGTATTCAATGGCATCTTTATAAGAGCACAGTTTTATGGATCCAATACGACCAATATAACAAGGTACTCACAATAATAAACTGACAACAAGCTGTTTCAGCCTGGAAGCAATTTAAGTCATATAACCCACAGTGGTCTCTTTTATGGATAACTTTTATTTTTCTATCTGCAATGGCAAACATGGGAACTATCATTTTGTGCGCTGGAGCAGCTTATATTTGCTCAGGAAACAGTTAAATTACAGCAGCTCTCGTCTGCTTCTTTGTGGAAATACTTTGATTTGTCTTCCATACAAAAACAATTACAGAACCATTTGTTTTTCCAACTGCTCCCAGCAGAGCTGAATCTCACAATGATTGTCTCTTTCACTTCCAAACTGGTGGTGACTGTCAAAATAGGAATATTGTCCAAGTGCAAAAGGTAACACAGCATTCTGTTTGCATTCATTCTGACTAGGACTCCAGCATTGGCCTTTTATACATTGTTGGCATGGCGTGGCTACATTAGGCAAGAGCCAATGCAGAAGAGGGATTTTCAGGGAATAGTACTTTGCCATTTAAAAATAATACAGCTATGATGATTGACTATACCATGCTGAGATATCTGCTTGATCCACATCTGCTTGTTTTAATGGCAATCCATGTAGAAAATACATTGAGAACTGCTTGTACACACATGAATATGCTAACAATATGAAGTGGAAATGCATGGCTCAATGTATGTATGTCTTTATTTATATAGCGCCATTAGTGTACATAGCGCTTCACATTAGTAATAAACGTGACAATCATATCAATAACAAATAATACAAATAGCAGATCATGGGAATAAGTGCTTCGGTCTGTAAATGACAGTAAATGGACGTAAATAGCATTAAAAGTAAAATGTCATTGATTTTAACGTTTACAGTGCCATATTGATGTACCTGGTATGCCATGGGTCCTTATAAGTTACTAGGTATGTTCATGGGGCAAATGCTCGTTTTTTTATGGGCACTTCAGACTGGCTGCTCCGATGGTAAAAATGTGGACGTGGATCTCCCTCCATATCCTGTATTCAGGGTCTTATTGCTTCACATGATCACTCCAAGAATGATCACGTGACCTGAAAGTGTTAGGGGTGCGGTGGCACTCTGGTGCAGACGGCCCCTTGACACTGTAATGGTGAAATCATTCAACGATATTGTAGATAAAAAGCTGGCAAAGGTAGGCTATAATGATGCTTGTTCGTATAGTATTCCATAAAGCAGGGGTGCGCAAACTTTTGGTGCTGTGCCCCAGTGCTCGCGCGTTAAAAATAACATTTTGAAAAAAAAAAAATATTTTAAAATTTGGAGGAAAAAAATAAAAAAAAGTTGTGAGTATCAAAAACGCAGGTTAAAAAAAATAAACAATTAGCAAACATTTTTTTTTAAAAGATAGGGGTGGAAATGTTAAAATGGTGACTATTCACAATTTTTTGGGGGAATCAAGCAATTAGCAACTATTTGAAAATTCGGGGGGGGGGGATTTTAAGATGAAAAATTCAAATATTCGGGGGAACAAATCTAAAATTGTAAATATATAAAAAAATCTAAACCTGCCCAAATTAGACAATTTCACAAAAATGTTGGATCCTAAAAATATTTACAAATGATTAAATGTATTTAAAAAAAAAATCTAAAAGAAGCTTGCGAACTTAATTTTTACACATTTGCCCATCTATAACTCTATCTAGGATTTTCTCAGTATAATGAAGGAGTCAGAGCTTAGTTTTGGGTCAGGCTACGGCCCCAGTGTTGGCTGCTGCATGCGCTTAAAGCCGTGATCTGCGGTCAGTAGGAAGCGGGGGCATGGCCAATATAGGGGGGGGGGGCATTTTTCTGGCACTGATATCCCTCTGTTTTCAGAGCTTCGGCTTGGAGCTCCCCTCCCCGTCATCTGCCATCGGCTCCCCGCACACCCCGTCGCCGCACGGGAAGACAAAATTCTTGTCTTCCCTGCTGGCTGACGCGCCACCGTGCTTCGTGAGTCCCGACAACAGACACCACTGGGGCCTGCCTGATAGAGGTGAGTGTCTGGTATGCGGCGCGCACCGCCGTAGCGCGCGTCGCCATGACCACCGGGGACTCAGCCTAACTGCCATTCAAGTCAACATCCATTATCAGGGCTTAGTGAATCCGGCCAATGAGTCTGCCCATATACACTTAAAATCCTGTCTTCGTTGACAAGGTAAGGGGAAATCCAGGCTCATATTTACCGAGTGTTACTATGGATAAGACATTCCATTAAACTTGAGTCAATAACGCACTCGGTAAAAAAAAATAACTGCCATTTTTACCGCACAAATATCTTTACTCACTAAGATTGTGCAATTTACTGGGTGTGAAATTGTGATGGCTAAATAATAAAGTGTGCTGATAAATAAGCGTTACTTACCACTAGAGATGAAATGAGGGGGGGAGGGAGAAAATATTATAATGTTTAAATAAATGAACTAACTAAAATCATACCAATGTTATTAATAACCCACTGGTAGCCCAAGTGACCAGCAAGCCATGACTAGATGGCCAGTAACAGCTACCGAGGGGTTAATGCATTCCTAACAATACACTACCCCCCTCTCCTGCTTACCAAATAGGTTACTTGGCATAACACACCTTCTGGGAGGTGTCTTTTAGGCTGGCACTGCTTAGTATTTGCATAAGTGCCTTGACCAAAGATCTAAAGAGCTGCCGCTAGGGTTTGAACTGTGGTTTTCTTCTCTAAAGCCATAATATCACTTCTAGGCCATTTTTTCCACAATTCCATGAACATAATTATCTAAAGAAGAAACAATTACTTACAATAGAGCAAAGTGCAACAACTGGTTGGGAAAATGAAGGTACAAAATCAGTTTCATTTCAGGTGACTGCAGAAGACAATAGGTTTAAAAAAAATATATAGTCAATAAAAATACCACTTGTGGTGCATTTGCATGTCTCAGACAGGTCTGCAACCCTGTCTTTCCCCATTATCTCTTAGCAAACTGTGCTTCAACTGCAGCCATGGATTCTGGGTAATGACATGCTTGCCATATTACAGCTTGTCATGCCCAGTCTGGGGGTTAAAGAAGTGCGTAGCCAGTAAACCTACTATGGGTCAGCTATAAAATAAAAAATACACATTTTGACTTCATTTTACCTAACAAATGGGGCTCAAAACTTCATGTAGCTGATTTCTTATTATTGGCATTGGTGCTTGTGTCAAATGAAGGATATGTGTTCTTTCATTTGAGTACTTTTAATACAGTCATGTAGGTTAGATTTGTTATTTCAGATATGGTAGATACACAGAACTTGGTACATACCGTTATCATATGTACTTCCTCAATAATACCTCCTATTGTCCCAGATAACCACTCTGATTACTCAAAAATGCAGGGGAAAATACATTGACAAGTAAGGGCCAAATTCAATAAGGCCTCGCTCAGACAGGCTGCGTTGAGACGTCCGTCGCAAATTCGGGTTGTTTGGTGGGAGTTTTCAAACTGAAAACTCCACCGGCGGCAAAGTGTAGCGTTGACGCTGCGACATTTTGCCGCCACCACCCGAATTTAAATTTGCAGCTACAGTCGCGTGACGTGAGCTGGTTCAGCCAATAAAGGCGAACAAGCTCCGTGACGTGTTCGTTACGCCCCCGCCACGCCCCCAAAAGCCGCGACCCAACTCCTGCAGTTTGAGCAGAGATCGCTGGGCTGCAGGAGTGCGCGGCGGAGGTGTGAACGCAAGCACGCCGACGTCGCAGCCAGTCTGAGCGAGGCCTAAGAGTGTTAGAAAGGTGAATTTTACAACTAAAAATGGTGGACTACTTTACTGTATGCAATATTGAAATGATTCTGGCAAAGTGGCTGTAAAGAGGGAAGAGAGGATTGATTATTCTGAGGAAGTGTTCTCAAATATGCAAATCTATATGTAAATTCACTTTTTTTTCACTACATTAAGTATACATGCTATTGAATAAGCTACATAGCAATTATCACTGGGTTAATTAAGACTTTTTTTCCCCCCACATCCCTTACTATGGTAAAATGACATATGAAGTGAGTAGTGGTTTCCTATGTATAAAGAACTGCTGAACCATTTCAAAATGTATTATGTTTGCAGAACAACAAACCCATTATACTATGTATGTTAAAATACTATTAGTAACAGGTGTGTGTTACAAAAGGTATACAAGGGGTTAATGTCTGGTGAGTTGTTGCAAAGCAATGACCTATAAAATATTGTTGCAACTCAGCCAACTGAACACTAAGCTCCACCCCTATTCAAGAAAGGGCTCACCCTTGTTTTGCCCATTAAAATGGTGGGGTGATATTATGGTGAGGAGCTCAACCACTACCAGGTAACTATGGTGACCTGTGAGGTCACCAGGTTGTATTAAAAAGGAGGTATGGGGGGTTGGGCCTCAGACCCCAAGGAGCACCTCTACAACATCAGGAGGACTCTCAGAGAAAGAGGACGGGGTCTCAATTGTCTGTATATAGTCTTAGTCTAATAAGTGTGTAACTGTGTTTAATTATGTGAGATCACTTTTATTGTTTTGATAGATAGGGAAAGTGTCTCCAAGCAGATAGGGCCACTTGAAGATCTGATGGAAAGTCCATAGCAGTACACTGAGGGAGTGTGTGTGTGACAGGTTCACAGTGGGATCCCTAAACCAGGGTTCCCCAGCTCTGTCACTAGCAAGGTTGCTCCCAGGCCAACTTTGGAATAGAAAGACACACCAGGTTACTGAGGAGACAGCTAGGAGGTTGTATTAATGAGGAGTAGATGGGAACCCTGATGGAATAGCACCTCTCAGCAAATGTCTATACAAATGCCTTCAAATGGATTCAAGTTCAGGAATGGTTATGTAAATGCATGTACAGGAGGGCCTCACTAATACGGCGGGTTCCGTTCTGAGGACCCGCCGTAAAGTGAAAATCGTCGGAAAGTGGAACCGGCGATTTTCGTTAGGTGCGCATGCGCAGACCGGCAATGCGCCGTTCTGGTCATGCACAACAGAAGGAAGCCCCTCCATTCCGCGCATGCGCGATCCCGGGCCGGCCCGTTCTGCGCATGCGCAACCCCTGGCCAGCCCGTTCTGCACATGCGCGGACATGGTAGCGACATGGCGGCCCCCTCTCAAGCGCAGCACCGGGAAGCGGGGCCCTGCTGTACTCTTTTGCAATGCACAACAAGAAGTGATGTAAGCCATGCTTACCTCCCTGTGAAGAAGTCTGGATTCCAGGGCAGAGAATTGTAAGTGTGAAAGATTGTCCTGTCAATAAAACCTGTCCTGTTTGTATAAAGTTTCTGGCGCCCTTTCTTACCACCCTGAGAACTTACAATACCAGCCAGCCGAATGCCAGCACCCTGAGAAGATAAAGAGGCTATGGCACCACATCTACACAACCTCATACACAGCCCGCCGCTAGCGGGCGCTGCAGGGACAAGAGCTGCCCCTCAATGGGGCAGGTTCCATTACAAGGGGTGGCCGCAGCGCGGCCGTTTTTTCCTGAAGACAGGAGAATTGAGCTCAATACTGGTGACGAGCTGGGTGGCCACACCCCCCGGCAGTTCAGCCAATGAGGGCAAACCTGCTGGATGATGTCATGGCCGCGCCCTTCGCCACGCCTCCATCACAACCTCCCCCCCCCCATCATTCCCCCTGCAGAACAGGGACCAGAGCTGTACGCCCCGCCCGCCGCGCAGACAGCGGGGCCGTAGCTTAATAAAGCCCAATTCAACAGTCCACTCCTTCAGATTAGCAGCGAGTGAATTTTTTTTTTTTTTTTTTGTGACAAATATTTTATTGGTTTTCATGGATGGTTACAGGCAACGTTACAAAACATTTACGGAGGGCATCCTTAAAGACCTATACAGGGAAGACTGCAACAAGCATACCAGGGCAGTAACTGCTCTTATTTTGAAAGTGAGGATAGAAAAGGATAGGTAAAGAAGAAGAAAGGGGAGAAGAGAGGGGAGGGGGTGGGGGGGTTAGGCGCTTAGAGCTGGTGATTCGGGTGTTTTAATTGTAATTTTAATTGTAGGGCCACTGGTCCCAGACCTTGTTGAACCGGTCCAGGCTCTGGTTCAAGAGGGCCGACAAGTACCCCATCAATTTAACCTCATTTGTTCTACGGAGGACCATCTGTTTGGACGGGGATTTTATTTTTTTCCAGTTGGCTGTTAGTGAGCTGCTATGAGCAGGTGTGAGATTAGTTTTCTCGTGGGAGCTGAGGCTGAGTCCATTGGTTTCGCTAGATGGAACACCAGGGGGTCTAGAGGGATCTTTTCTCCTGCTATTTCCTCAGCTATAGAGTGGATCATATTCCAGAATATCTGGACCTTAGGGCATGACCATAGTATATGTGCCAGGTCTCCACCCTGACCACAACCTCTCCAACACATATCAGGCTGGTCAGGGAAGATCTGGCTCAGCCTTCTCGGGGACAGGTACCAATGAAATAGAATTTTGTATATATTCTCTTTGGTAGTAGTACAAATGGATGTTTTGGCTGCAGCTTCCCAAATGTCCTCCCAGTCACCCCTATCATCCCTATCTATTTCTACGTTTAGGTCGTCAGCCCATTTCATCATGTAATTGTGGTTGGCGGGTATCATGGAACGTGTTAGTCCCAGGTAGATTCCTGAGATCAGACCTCTTTGGTATGTTCCCAATGCACATTTCTTTTCGAAAGTCGTGAGGCTTTTAAATTTGGACCTTTGGGATGCCACTTGGAGGAAATGTCTGATCTGGAGGAATCCGTATAAGGGAAGTTTTACCGAGGGATGTCTTTCCTGTAACTCCGAAAAAGATATCAGAGACCCCTTGTTCAGTAAGTCTGATGCTGTCTTTATACCAGACTCTCGGAATTGCTTAAAGTCCCTGGGTTCGCAACCAGGGGGAAAATCTGGGTTACCTAATATAGGTATAAGGGGGAGGATGTCAATCCATGTCTGTCTTTTGTTTGTGACCAAATTCTCCACGTACATCTCATGGCTCCCAGGCCTATTTCGCCTGGTATTGTTATCTTTCCACCCCCTTGGGACCAGAGTAGTGCTCCAAGGGATAGGGGAGTCACGTAGGAGGCCTCAATCTCCAACCAGCCACAGGTCGCTGGGTCGTTATTACATACCACTGTGCAGCGAGTGAATTATAATAATAATAATTGAAAAAAACTTTTGCTAGTCATTCAATTCTGGCTTAATGAATAATTGATTCAGTTCTATTTGATAAACCTGAGCTCTCTGAAGATTTTCATTTATAAAAGATGAGTGATGTGGAATTGCCCCTGCATGTCTTTTGTTCATGGGAAGATGGCATCGTGTGAATATTTTAGAAACGAATACCCTGTATGTATTCCATTGAAACCGTTTTGTGTAACATAAATTACAAATGCAATGACTTAATTAAATTCACGTAAATTAATACCTGTAGGGTAAAATAAATAGAAATGCTGTTATCATGTTGGCTATGGTAAGACATTGCTTGACCTAATTCCTTCAATTACTAAAGAGGTAACATTAAGCTTTAATAAATACAATAGTGTATGGTTTCCCATTAGAAATGTCTCTGCAGTGTCTTTGTGCCCATTTATAAGACATCATACAGTTTAACAGGCAGCAAAAACCAAGACAACATTTTAGAAGAAAAACGAATGGCAAATAATATCCTGTTTAGGGTTTCCACATTTAAGTTTTAATAATACGGGATGCTGAAATCCAGTATGACAGTGTGATGTCATAATTATTTAATAACTGACCTTTAACCTTGCAATACAAAATATTATGCAATTTATTTACTTATTGGACATTCGAATACCAATATTTGCATATAAAAATATGGAAAAAAAAACTATTTTTGTTATATTTGTTTCATACCTTTGCATCTCTCTGCAACTGTTTGTTTTCTCATTTTGGTTGTCACCATCTCTGCTCTTGGCCGAGCGGGGAAAGACGCGCATTGAGTAACGCCTATAGGAGTGGGAGTCACGGTATTATAAGATGACCAGGCAGTGTCTTAACTTTATTATTTGAATAATTTAGTAAGGTGACATAGATCAGAAAATGTAACTATTACACTCAAGTAGAAATCGATTTAAGTTTTTATGACTGATTTCATTACAGTAATTCCAAGTTCAGCCATTTCACGTCAAGGCCCTAAAATACGGGACAATTATGCGTCCCGACAGACCTTTCCAAGACAAGTCAATGAAATAAGGGACAATGCAGAATATACGGGACATCTGGCAACCCTATGTTTAAAGGAAGTTTCACTTTGGATAAACATCAACATACAAAAAAAATAGTCTTCTCTTAAAAGTGCACTCTTGTTTCTCCCACACTATCAGTTGTTAAAGGTCCACATTAAAATTGCCACTTCCATTCATACACATTCCAAGACAGTTGAGGGCTATTGTAACAGCTAATACCAATGAAGTAATAAACAGATGAAAACTCAACCAATGTAGGTAAATGTGGGTGTGGGTGCTACCTAGGAGATGTTTTTCAAACTTATGGGATGTGCGTAGAGCCGCACACACAAAGAGAAATCCTATGTAAGGTACATACCTACTCGGAGTATAACTGATGAAATGGTTGTAATCAATAAAACATCACTTTTAATATATCACTGTACATCATGTGTCATAAAATTACAATAAATAAACACTAGTACTAATTGTAGCGTTTGAATACTATATTAATCTGTACTCCAAATGAGTGAATGTTTATTGAAACATAAGAAGTTAGACCCAGTTAGAGCGCTCTGCAATTCATGCAGTTCTAGTATAGGACATATTAAGTGTACAGATTGGAGCCAGTTAGAGCTCATCATCACACTCAGTGCCTTTGTATGACAGTCTACCACAGGGATTTAGTACGATTGTAGTGTTCCCACTTACCTTTCCGTACCAGTTTGCGATTGGTTCTGGCAGTTACTACAAAGACGGTATACCCACAAAGGGTCCATGCGGTAAATACTCTGGCGGGTATACATATATATATGTCACACAAAATGCCCTGGACCTTATTTGAATTCACAGTGGTCTCTTTTGACTACATGATACTCTGGGATATATGCACAGCCTTTCCAGGATATATATCAGACAGCCAATAGCACTCAGCTGTTTCGTGTTCCTGATATCTAGACTGATACCAATTATTTGAGCGCACACAGCCAGTGTCGTGCTCTAGATATCTACTCGGATCCAGTAAGAATTAAACTGAGCCGCTATACACTGTGTATTATCTAAGGCCCGGGCCATAGAGGGTTGAGGCGATCCGAACCGCGCTGACGCTGAGGCTCGCCTGCTGAAATCTGGGCGATTTCATGCCCATACAGGCGAGCCAGCGGGTGCGATCGGAGCCGGGGGGAGGTGGTTGGAGGCGGGGCAGTGACGTCGCTGGGCCAATCACCCGCGACGCACTGACGTCGACGTCACGGCGCCGACGTCACGGCGCCGTGACGTCGACACTGCTGTGATTGGAGGTTTTCAGCCGACAGCGCGCTGAAAAACAGCTTGGCGCTCGACTGAAACCTCCATCTCGTCAGCACGCCTGCGGACGCTCAAGTGAGCCCCCTCTCAAGGCATCCTCATTGAGGATGCAGGGGCTCAGCGCGGAGCGTCCGCACGCCTCAGCACGGCCTGTCCTTCTATGGACTCAGCCTAATACTCCCACTTAGGAGACATACGATCCGCTGATGGGGGTATCTTTTTATGCTTTAATAAATAACACTCACATTCCCTCATTTGGAGTACAGATGAATACACTATTCAAACTCTAAAATTAGTGTTTATTTATTTTAATTTGATGGCACATGATGTACAGTGATATATTAAAAAATATGTTTTATTGATTACAACCATTTCGTCAGTTATACTCATTCCTAGTAGCCGTGTACAGTACTTCACGGTATATAGGATTTCTCTTTGTGTGTGGCTTTAGGCACACCCCATATTTTTTTATTAAAGGTAAGAAATAGATCACTACCATATTATCAATTTATGCGACAGACTCGTTTTCTTGTTGGGGTGGAATACTGCTTTATAAGGTAAAAAAAAAATCTCTCAAAGTGAGCTATGTTTAGTTATTTCTTCCTTGTCTGTCTTTTTTTCCCTTCGTAATGCAGACCAATTTGAGACGATAACTATTCTATATACTGCAATAATGCAGCTCTGGCACTATCGCACAGAAAGCGCCACTGAAGTCAATAAGGCCTCGTCCAGGCTCAGTGCTTGCTCGCGCACTCGAATTAAAGTAAACGGTTGTGTCCAAGCTGCGCGCGTGCACATGAGCATGCAGAGGCGCAATGCTTGGCGGAACAAATACTTTTGTATTTGTCGCGCCTGCCCTGGTCACGTGCGCGGTTCAGCCAATAAGGGCAAACCGCTCAAGTGATGTCACGGGCATACCCCACGGCACAACTAGCTGGCCAGAATCGCTCAGTGCCTGACGTCACGGCGCTCGAGCGCGCTCCCAGACTGGCAGCGGTACAAGCTTTTCGTGCGATAGGGCTGGATCAGCGCTATTGCACTTTATAGAAAAAGAGCCTCTATATTGTAATTTGAAACAAAAAATGCATATACAGGTGCGGCATCACTTAAGAGGGGGTTTGAAAGATTTAGAATATGTACAGTACTATTGCATTAATTATTAATGCCACCCTTTTATTGTAAGGCTTTGCAGTAATGTTGGCACCAGTATAACAACTGACATCTTCAGTAGACGCACTTTTCAGAAAGTAGTCTCACAAGACATTCTTCTTCTTTTTTTTTTTGCATTTAATTGCAGAAATCTGGACCCAGTGTGTCCAGATTTCTGCACTAAAATTACAAAAAAGAATAATGTCTTGTTGTGAGACTACTTTCTGAAAAGTGCGTCTGACGATTTCAGTTGTTATACTGATTCGAATGGCGGAGTGGAAGTCCTAGCCATGCTGCAAAAACCGACACCAGCTGATAATAAAAAATAAATATTATCATCTACAAAGAAGTGCGGTAAGACCATATATAAATTAATGTTGGTGCCATATAAGTGATAATGCATTTCTTCCATATACAAAAAGTAGTATTGAGATTCAAACCTTCATCATAAATGCCACTAATCAAGTCATTGCCGATGCCATGCTGCTCCGATCCTATGAAATCGTGCTGCATCTGAAAACAATCTGTCCGTAAACCAGTTTTGTCATGTCTTTAGAATGTTTACACCAGAAGACAAAAAGCCCTGATCTTACATCTCTCCTCATAAGTGAAGGTCCTTTAGGCCCCACTCACACAGCGCGCTACACGACGTGCGCGCTCGTCACATATTCCTGGCGGCCAATGGTAGTGTTCAGTATTGAAACGAGCACGAGCTGGGAAGGAAGTCCTTCTACTCCCAGCTGAGTCCCACTTTGTCAATCCTGCAGACTCTAAAGACAGACAACCAGAGCAGACACTCCTTTTCCATAGACAATATTAGAGGGGAATCTGCTCCATTAAGTACCCCCACTTTACCCTACACATCCCAAACTGGGAGCCAGCCACAAGTGATTGTAATGTTAACCCCTTCCTTGGCTCCAATGCAAAACCATGTAAACTTGGAAAGTAAATCACACATCTTAACTAACAGGAACTCCTCCCACCGGAGGAAGACGCGATGCACAGCTGTGATGAAAGACCGGAGGAAGGCTGGGATGGTGACTAAAAAAACTTTATTGTATCAAAGTGTAGTGGATCCTCTGACGCGTTTCAGCCCAACAGGCCTTTGTCAAAGCGTGATCCGTCAGTGAACCGGAAGTCCTGATATAGCATGTCCAAAACTAAACACCTGTGGGTTCTGCTCATCAGCCGATGAACAGCAGGTGTGAAGAGAGACATGCATACATCAGGAAAAACATATACAGATAAAAATGGGACCAGAAATATACAATGCTAATTCAATATATGTGCGTTACAATCAAAATATACAAATATGAGCAGATGAGCAGAACCCACAGGCCTGTTGGGCTGAAACGCGTCAGAAGATCCGTCAGTACTACACTTTGATGCAATAAAGTTTTTTTAGTCACCATCCCAGCCTTCCTCTGGTCTTTCATCACGGCTGTGTATTGCGTCTTCCTCCGGTGGGAGGAGTTCCTGTTAGTTCCTGTTTCGCCTCCGGTAGCACGCCGGGTTGCTGTCTCGGCTGACAGCGCAGTCACCGCCAGTCATTGACCACCCATCGTGACGGAGGAGTTGCTTGAGGGTTGGCGGTGTATCCGACTGTTGGAAGATTACAAAGGCTCGGCGCCACTTACTTCACAAACCCTCTATATCAATTTTATCAGTGCTCTCAGGGGAGCCAATTGCTGCGAGAGACTCTCATACTCACCTGTTTGAAGCTTTGCCGTGACCTGCTCTACATACTGAACTAATAAGCAAGATTCAGCAACTATCTTTCACTTCTTGAGCACCTGGTGGGTTAACTCCTTGTTTGCCTGTCCATATCCACAAATCTTAACAGCTGTCATTTTTAAAAACAAATGTCTCATCCTGTGTATTTAAGGTAGGAATTATCTTTTTTTTTTTACACTTCCTGGATGTTGCCTTGTGTCAGATCATTCTTTCTGCTGGGGATGATCACACATCACCCAGCAGACAGAGACGCGGACGCGCGCACGCTGCATTGCGAAGTCCCCAGTGTGAACGCGGCTTAGTCAAATTCCTTTGCCAAAGTATTTTTAAGAGTGTAACCACACCAAGATATTTTGAATGTTGTATCTTCATTCATTAAACTTTACTGGATAGGGGATGCATTTTTGCCCAATAGAATATACTGTGTAGAGTTATAAACGAATCATGTAGGATTGTCCCAATATTCATTACTTTTATATTAATTTATCAGTCTTGTATGTAACCCCGGTCTCTTTTCAGCCCCAGAGACCCCCCATGTAGCGCTCCGAGGCTCTGCGGCACACCCGGCTAGCGGGGGCCGCCATGACAGGTTGCGTGAGCGTGCGCGTTGGTCGCGCAGGCACAGTAAGGGTAGCGCACGCGGTCCCAATGCTGAAGAGGTCCTGAGTGGACTACAATTCCCAGCAGCCTCTGGGGATTGCCCTTTCACCCACATCACATGCAGCCAGCCAGCAAATAGTGTTTTGCAGCTTCTCCTGTGGAGGAAGGCTACAATGTTGCGGGGACCACGTTTGGCAGTTGGAGCTGGGAGCAGGAAGGGGGAGGAAGGGTGTAGGGAGCAAGTGGCTCCTACACCAGATAAGGTAGTTCCCCAGATCCCAGGCAGGCCCCAATCCCCACCAGGATAGGGGGTAGGTACTGAGGGAGGGCCCATAGGTTAGGGACTCTGCCCTTAGGTGTGTGAGTGTGCAGTCTTGTCGGTGTCATGGCTGGTAGTGCTGTGAGCACTGACAAGTAGGCACAGCGTGTGAGTGCAGTGGGTTGCTGCAGGTTGAGTGTGTGTGCAGTGTGTTGGCTGCAGAGGTTAGGCTGAGTTAGTCAGAGGGGATCCGGGAGGTGAAGGGAGAGGTAGTGTTGGTGCAGGGGGTCAGTGACCCACCTGCATAGGATAGGTTACCCCGCAGGCCCTAGGAGTTTCCCCTAAAGCCATTCAAGGTTGCTGTGCTGTAGGGACGGCCTATAGTACAGCGAGTGTCACGTTAGTTCACGGAGTCAGATAGGGACTCCATTGACGCTGCGCACCCGTGCAGAAGGTTGGGCGCTGCTCTTCGTTGCGGCTGCAGAGGCCATCTTGATGGGGTCTCCTTGGACGGTGGATCCTGGATGTCGGGCCGGAACTCGACGGATCCTTTACGAAGTAGTTGCAGATTCGAGCACCGGAGTGCTCGGCAGGTACCATATCGTCAAGTGCACCAACACCGGTCATCAGGCGCTGATCCCGCCTTAGGCTAAACTCTTTGTAGGAACACTGAGCAAGTGGTTACAAGACTGAGCCTATACCATATAGTACCGTACATGGACACGGTGTGGAGAACGCGGTAGCGGGACTGAGACAGTACTCCGTAAGAGGGTGGCTAGCCATTATAAGGACGGTACCAGTTATTAGGATATGTGTTATTGCTAATTTGCATGTTAGAGTGATAAGGTTGCCATGCATTATCATATTACATAAAGTTGGTTGCATCACATGTGTGTGTATGTATTTCTTGCCCAGGGGAATCTCACATCACGGGGATCCTGGGTAAGTGGAGGCGCTGCGCTAAGTAAGTGTATGAGTGTTACCCCAGGCTCCCAGCTAGCGGAGGCTCAGATCTCCTGGAGCCGCAGGTGTTGTACAGCGACCAGTAGTTCCTTTGGGAGGGTTCAGAAAAAGGGCTACATGTATGTATGTATGCATTGTGTGAGCCATTTCATTGGTGTTTTGGTTTTGCTGGAACTCTTTTGGTTTTGAATTGTATTTAAATTACGGGGGGGAAATCAAAAGAAGCAGGAACATTTATTTACATTTTTGCACTTTACATTTGTGTTTGCAAACGAGTAGAGGACTTTTCGTTTGCTTGGATTCTGATCGAACTTCTTTTTTTTTTTACATTTTGAACCCATGTACACGCCCATTATTAGTGTGTGTAGCAAGGGCTATACTGTACCTCCCACTGGCACTCAATGTTGGGATATTCTATGACAGGAGTGGTCAACTCTAGTCCTCAAGAGCCCCAACCAGGTCAGGTTTTAAGGATATCCCTGCTTCAGCACAAGTGGCCCAGTCTGAGTCACCAAATGAGCCACCTGTGCTGAAGCAGGGATATCCTTAAAACCTGACCTGTAGGTGGCTCTAGAGGACAGGAGTTGGCCAGACCCAGTTCTGTGATATTCTGCGTTATCACTGCCATTGAGTCCTATGGAAACTTTAATATTCTGCATTATAACAGGATATTCTGTGCTATCAGTAATATAAAGCTTGCTACATCTGTATATGTATATCATATTGACAGTAGGTAATGATACTGATTCATAGAATTGGTAACTGAATGATGTGTGTTTACTCTTAGAGCAGCTAAGAAAATTTTGCAGTTGCTCTGGATTATATTTAGTAAAAGGAACAAACCATTATCACT
The DNA here is from genome assembly GCF_040206685.1 of Ascaphus truei. Taxonomy (NCBI): domain Eukaryota; kingdom Metazoa; phylum Chordata; class Amphibia; order Anura; family Ascaphidae; genus Ascaphus; species Ascaphus truei. Next base: position 71,709,182 of record NC_134489.1, read on the forward strand.
AGTTATAGTTAACAGCCATTCAAGTAAACAGTTACCCATAGAAATTACCACCCCCAAAGAACAGTGAAACAAAGAGACCTTATCAGAGTCTGAGGAGCAGGCGATGGAATTTGAAGACATTTCTCCCAACTCAAAGCCATTGTCACTGACACGGGAAACCAGGACTAACATGCCAGACAGAACTACAGTTAATAAAAGTGAATTTATTGGAAAATAATATCCACAACTGTCACAGACATAAGACACATACACTCCCAACTGGGGTAACTGGGGAATACCCAGCAGGCCTAGGCACAGGGACCTCTGTGAAGAGACTTACCCCATTCTGCTCCCATGCAGTGTTCAGCAGGCACTGCTATTAGAGACCCCAACAGACACGCCAGGAACCCAGAACTCTGGGACCTATAACTGCCACTGGCTCTGGCTGCACTGCTCTGGCTGGAATTCCCACTAGAACTAGCCAACAGGAGCCTCCATTCCCACCTTTTATACCCCATGCCACAACATGGATAAATTAAGGAAGAGTTAAGGCCATGTGCCTTCAATATGACCAAATATATATAATACAAATGTATTACTGACCGGAAAGGAGTAATGGTGGGATTAACCTTTATTCAAAGCAGCCAAATCTACCCTAAGGCTAAGGCCCCGCTCCCTCAGTCAGCGTGCCCGCACTGCAGACAGGCGGGGCGCTGACAGACACAGACCGCGATATGCGGTCTGTAGGGAGCCGGGAGCCGGAGGGGGGCGGGAGTGGGAGGGAGGGGGGCGGGAGGGGGCGGGAGGGGGGCGGGAGTGGGAGGGAGGGGGGCGGGATCTGATCGTGGTGCCGTCCACCCCCCCACACACATACATACACACACACATACATACACACACACACACACATATATATACACATACATACACACTTTAACCTGCAGCTCCTTCCCTGCTCCCCGCCCAAGGCGCCTCCCATCTAGCTCCTTCCCTCCCCTCCTCCCCATTGGCTGACTCGCGTACCATGCGACGCGTCGCCGCACGGGAACACAATTCTCTGGTATCCCCTGCTGGCTGACGCGTCACAGTACGTAGTCAGTTGGCAGTGAGTAGGGACTGGGACCGGATCGTGAGGCTAAACAGCAATAGTGAGTTGCGCTCACGCGGCCGCCCGCGCCACCGGGCGCAGCGGGTCCCAGCCCTTACCGTCAGTCGCTATACAGGCTATTAAGAAATGTGTTGCTGGCTTCTTCAGATGTTTAATTTTATTTGTGGTGAGAATACATTGCGCTATTAGTGGCATAAAAAAAATGAAACCACCTATACTGTATGTATAAAAGACCTTGATTAATTGACCTGTTTTCCCAAATCCTTCCTACAAGAAGAAATACAAAGTAAAGCACTTATTTGCACTGTGATCGACTGTATGCTTGAAAGTAGCTTGCTGGAGTTCACATAGAACTGGTTTTAAACCGCAAAGGACTGGTTTTCATTGCAAGGGAGTATACATGTAGAGGTCTGAAATTACCATCTGATATTTACTCCCTAAAATCAATATAACAATGGAAGAGTGAGAATGACATTTCATTGTGGATAGGGTTTAATGTCAGAACAGTCTACTCTAGTTCTTCCTTTGATACAGGATCCATCTCCAGCAAGGGCAGCCAACTCCAGTCCTCAAGGGCCACCAACAGGTCGGATTTTAAGGATAACCCAGTTTCAGCACAGGTGGCTTAATCAGCGACTCAGTCCTGGACTGAGCCACTGAATGAGTCACCCGTGCAGAAGCAGGGATATCCTGAAAACCTGACCTGTTGACAGGGTTGCCACCTTCTATTGAAGGCTAAGCTGGTGAATTTTTGCAATACATTTTATTACATTTATTTATTTTATATGTATGTATGTATGTCTTTATTTATATAGCGCCATTAGTGTACATAGCGCTTCACATTAGTAATACACGTGACAATTATATTAATAACAAATAGTACAAATAACAGATCATGGGAATAAGTGCTTCAGGCATAAAAGTAACATTTCGGAAGAGGAGTCCCTGCTCCGGAGAGCTTACAATCTAATTGGTGGGGAGAACGTACAGAGACAGTAGGAGGGCGTTCAGGTAAGTGCGTCTGCAGGAGGCCAAGCTTTATGTATCGTGTATAGTATTAGCCACGGTGTTACTCATATGCTTCTTTAAGCAAGTGTGTCTTAAGGTGGGTCTTAAAGGTGGATATTGAGGGTGCTAGTCGGGTATTGAGGGGAAGAGCATTCCAGAGGTGTGGGGCAGAAAGTGAGAAAGGTTTAAGGCGGGAGAGGGTTTTAAATACAAAGGGGGTAGAGAGAAGACATCCTTTATATATGTATTTCTCTTACCAGCGACAGCAACAGCATCTCCCCCTGCAAGGTCCAGTCGGCATGGCTCCGAGACGTCAAAGGGAGCGCGTTGCCATGACAATGTGATGGCGCAGTGTCAAGTTGCCATGACAACGGAAAGCCTTATGGCGTTGAGGGGTCACGTGACGCCCCATTGTCATGGCAACGCGATACTGCGTGATAACACATAGTGTCCCATTGTCATGGCAACTGGGCATCTCATGACGCCACGTAGCGTCCCGTTGTCATGGCAACACTGCACCATTTGACATCATGCAGCCATGTTGATTTGCAGGGGAAAATGCCAGGAAAAGCCATCGCCACCTGGAGATCTTTCAGCTAAATCCGTAGCCCGGAGATACGTAGCTGAAACCCGTAGTCTCCGGGTCAAACCCGGAGTGGTCATAGCCCTGCCTGTTGCTAGCTGTTGAGGACTGGAGTTGCTTACCCCTGATGCTACAGAAAACCTAAATGACTGTTTCAGGAAAGAATGCAATCCTAACATCAAAGGAAATCAATTAACGTCTGCTGTGTGTCTGCAATGACTGGCTTATTTTAACCCACTATGAACTACAATGTCATCTAAGCAAACTAGCAATACAAACTAAGGAAATGGTGGCTGCATCCTGTTACCACCATGCATGAAAACAGCTGTGTGAATATAGGCTAATTAAGGGAAAGACAAAGGCAGGACACAAGGCATTTTAACAATGAAAACCCTGACAGCTCTCTGTTTTTCTGCAGCTTGCCTCTAGGGGGTCCTGTTAGACTGCAGGAATACAAACACGGTGTTCATAGATAAAAAAAAAATGTCACACTTTTGTTTAGGTTTGGTGGTATTAAAGCAGCAAAACATGAAAAATCCTATTTTTTAAATGTTATTAATAAATCAGTTCTGTAGTATTAGATAATATCGTCTGCATTTTTAAAATTCCTAATGCCATTTTAACAGGTTTTTTTTTTTAATGTACTGATCATTTTGTGATTTACATTACAGTCATATATACTTCCTCTTTTGAAACAGGCTGACACATACCTTTCTGAGTTCTGTCCTTTGGCAACAAAGTATCACAAACAGATCTGTTGCTGTGTTCCAAACAGCAGACTGTCTATTGCTCTGAAAGCTGTAATAATAATGTCTTACACAATGTAATATAATGTTACATATCAGCTGCATTTCACAGACTGCAGCACAAACTGAGTAGGCGGCCATTTCGTTTGGCACACAATCATGATTTATACAGATTTATAACAGGAACACCAAACGATTGCCAGCTTAGGTAAGAATGTAGAATTATACATCGTCACATGCTTTACATATACAAATAAGAAATAAAAAGGGGGGGGGGTGGAATGTAGTATTGCTGCTTTAACATTTTCTTAGCTGGACAGTCACAATTCAAAAGCAGTTTAGTTGAAAATGTGTAATGTTTAACATGATTTCTGAAGGCTAATGTGGCTTTCGGCAGGCCCAGAATAATTCACAGGCAAACCAGGCACCTGTCTATTATTATTGGCGTTTATTTGGAAGCTCCATCATATTCCGCAGCGCGGTACAATGGGGATACAGAGATTTGTATATTACATAAACTGTTACACACAGACAAGGACGGACATGCACCAACAGATACAAAGAGGTAATGAGGGCCCTGCTCGGGAGAACTTACAATCTAGAGGGCCTAGGGCTCTCAAAGATCAGGGGATGAGCGGCAGTCTTGATTCACTATAGGCCTTATACACAGCAGCGGATTTTAAGATCCGCCGCCCCTAGGCACTTACATATGGTGGTGGCTGCCTCCTTGCTGCCGCCCTCTCCTTCCGAATTGCAGCGTCACCAATGTGACGTCGCACGGCGTCATGTTGCCATGGCAACGAGACGCCATGTAACATTGGTGACGTCATTTGACGCTGCAATTCGGACAGAGAAGGCGGACGCTACATCAGGCCCGATAGCGCGGCAAATGTATATGGGGGCGGACATTTTTGCCGCCCTCAAATGGTTCCGCACTAGGCCCGGGCCTAATGGGAAATCCGCCACTGCCTATGCAGTCTGGTATGACTGCACTGGGTGTGCCATGGGATGCCCGAAGCATACTGTACTTGACTTCAGAAAAGCAGTGCCACCTATTTGGCTATGTTGTGACCATGATGGGTTTCTGAGGATAGGGAATGTCATTGATGGTCCTGCTAAGATTGCTGATTGCCTCCTACTGGTAAATATATCAAGAGTGGGTTTGACATCAGTTCAATACATTGCTCAGGTAGAAGATTTCCAATGGCTGTTACCACTGCCAGCACTTGCTATTAAGCTTCACATGAATGTCCATGTTATCCCGTGCACTTGCTGAAGACCACCTACTTGATAGAATGCCATTCGCTGCCCCACAAAGGTAAACTTGCACGAAGGCCAGATCTTACATTTGGTGAACAAGATCACAGGACTACATATTTATATGATATATTAAATATATTACAGGGGGAAAAAAGTTTCCAATTGGACTTTTTCTCTTTCATATATTTCCTCTTTTTTTGCCTCAGTATTACACTTGTTTTGCATTCGGGAAAGTTTGGTACATAATGAGTGACCAATGTATCTGCTCAAATTCCCCTTCCAGTCAGTAGGATGTTTTCCTTCGACAAATCTAGTGTTGTTTTGTGCCCAGTTTGAAGTCCGAAAAGATTGATTTTGGGATGGAGTAGCTACTGCAAGAGGTAAGAACACTGCCTTTGAATAAGATGAACTACAGGCATACCCCGGTTTAAGGACACTCACTTTAAGTACACTCGCGAGTAAGGACATATCGCACAATAGGCAAACGGCAGCTCGTGCATGCGCCTGTCAGCACGTCCTGAACAGCAATACAAGCTCCCTACCTGTACCGAAGCTGTGCGAAAGCGGGGAGACTATAGAGCCTGTTACAAATGCGTTATTTACATCAGTTATGCACGTATATAACGATTGCAGTACAGTACATGCATCGATAAGTGGGAAAAAGGGAGTGCTTCACTTTAAGTACATTTTCGCTTTACATACATGCTCCGGTCCCATTGTGTACGTTAATGCAGGATACTTTGCGTGCAGGTCTCCATTACATCCGTCAGTCCCTTTTACCGGGTTGCCGCTTGTTCGGCTGAGGAGGCTATCACCCCACCATCCATCTTCCAGGGGGGGTGTGTTCCATCGGCGTGGGGATACTCCTTCCAACGGCTCCAAAACAGGTGAGGTAAGGGTATTCAGGCCCGCACACACCATCGGCATACCCATGGGACACTCGGACCGCTTTATCCATTCAGTTATACCGATTTTTTAAGTGTTTATTAATCATTCATTGGACTACCTGGCATATTTGTAGCACCACCTGGGGGTCATCCCCACTTTTTCTTAATGCAGGATACGCCTGTAGTTTGAATCCTAATGTCACCTCTCCTTGTGATCTTGGACAAATCACTTAATCTCCCTGTCATTTAGGCCCCAAAATTAGCTTGTAAGCTCAATGGGGCAGTGAATCCTTGTGCCTGCAGAATTCTATGTACAGCACTTCATATATTGCCAATTCTATTTAGGAAAAAAATGTATTAATAGCCCTCTTTTTACAATATATCTATTAATAATTGCCATATATAATTAAGGTGTTTTGCTCCCCCTTTTTAAAATGCTGTCCAAGGTCAAATGTTTATCACACAGCAACAAAATATGGTAAACTAATCTGAATGTATCTTTTTCCATAATATCCAAAATGCATGGAAAATTAATTTAAGGGTTTAATAAACCTGTACCTACATACAGTATTAAATAAGAGACAATGGCTGAAATCTATGAAAGCACAATTCAGGATATCGTGCCTGTTCTGGTGGTAAGCGTCAGAACGGACATGATGACCCATGTAATGCTTTGATAATGTTTCCGCAAATGATTCTCTTCAGAACGGAGGGATTAATTCGAGTCGCCTTCAAATTTACTCGGCGCCATGTTTCACAATTTGCGTCTTCATTTCCGAAAATGCTCATATTGCTCAGGTATGCGAAAATAGATATAAATGCAATATTTTCACCATATTGCCACAATGTTTCGTGACTTTCACCAACATTTTGCGTTAATGGCAGCCTAAAGAGGGTAACGGGATCACGATGTGACAATGTCTTATCGGAAAATGTCGCCTGATTCCATAAAACGTCTGCGGAAAATGTGCACATATCTGACATTAATCTCCAATTAAAATATAGTATTGCTTCTTTATACATTTGCAGATGAATGCTAAGCATAGGTTTGCCACATTTTAAGTTTTTAGAATACGGGATTGTGACAGGGTAAATAAAAGCCACCAGTTATATGCCTGGAAAACCTATGTCTAGTCTGCAGTGCAGCACTGACTAGGTTAACTTCAGCTGGGAACCTCAGGACAATTAGTTGGATCCCAGCTGCCTAATCAAGGTGTGTTAAAACCCAGGCTATAGACACATGGATCTTGGCTGTTGATGAGAGAGGAGTAAGCTGCTAAAGTGATTCCTGAAAACAAGGTCTGAATAGCAAAGTAGTGAAACTGTGAACTGTCTGTCCCCTGCATAGAAAAAGGGTAGCTGCATATATATAAACTGTCTGCTAAAGAGAAACTGTTTTGTTCGGTTTGCTGAAGGAAAAGCCATTTTCGTTTGTTGCTGAAAAAGAGCTATTTTTGTTTTGTGTGCTGTATATTTTTCAAGGCAAAATAAAACAGCCTTGTCAAGAAACCCACGTGTGTAGTTGCATGTACCCTGCAACAGGGATGCTGAAATCCAGTATTTTATTTATTTATTTGTAGCCGAGTCCCCCTCCTTACCTCCGGTTAGGGGGAGCTGCCTGGCTGATCAGTGATACACTGGAGCTCCGCGCGAGTGGGGAAGGTAGCGGTGGCTGCTGCAGACTTGTTGCGCATGCGCAGTTGCGGCCGGAGCAGCAGCCATCTTTAAATGTCTGCAAAAGGCATTAGAAATTACCAGCCCCATAAGGCATTGCGGGAAAAGAGCGCGGCGGTCATGTTGGATTGGCTCCGCATGGACTGTAACGGTGCTACAAGTCCCAGAATCCTCGGGCGGGAAGGGGGAATACCACATGGGCTGTCCCAGCCAATGGGATTCATGCAGCCTGAAAAAGCAGGATATCCTCCGTGATCAGAGAGCCCGCGAGGCAGAGCTGGGGGAGGCGGCAAGCTGAAAGGAAGCTTCCTGGGTAGGCCAGAACTTGCCCCTTAGGCCCCAGATATACAGTCATACCTAGCAGAGTATTGTAGGGAAGGCCCTAGATAGGGACCCTTCCCCTTTGAGCAGGGCACAAACTTCTCGAGCTGCGGCCCCCCTGCCGGCAGCCACAGCATTCGCGCCCCCTCTCTCCTAAGACTTGGCGTCAAATTACGTCGCGGGTCATGTGATGTCATGTGACCCCGCCGCGTCATTACCATGGCGACGCATGACATCACATGACCCCACTGAGTAATTTGACACCACATTGCCATGGTGACACGTCGCCGAAAACCGGGCAGAGACCAGCTATGTGGGTTATAGAGGCCTCACGCCTCCCTCTCCCGGCATTTAAATTAAATGCCGTGGGGAATAGCGTGACGCCTCTGTAACCGCCCGTGCCCCCCTTAGAGATTCTCACTTTGCACACCGCTGCCTTAGAGCATAGTAGTACGGCTGCGCGGTGGACAGATGTCCACGCGGTGACCTGCGGTCTGGGACCAGACTGCAGGTGCAGAGACATTTGTGTGAGACACTCCGGCTGGAGCTCACCCCACATGGATGACTAGACTCTAAGGCGTGAGGGGATTGTTGGGGGCCCCGCGGCGTGGGACCAATTCAGCACACGGCTGCAATCAGCACCTGGGTATTGGAGTACCCAGGCAGGTACCCAACGTGCACCAACATATCACTGGGGGTAGCGCTACCTCACATTTGGGTGGAATTGCAGGCACGGACACCTGGGGTTATTGGTGCCCCGGCATCCTCAGTACATTGGGGAAAAAACACTCAGTGTTTGGGGTCACTGCATTATATTGTTCTTGCATAGTAGTGTGTTATACACATATATATTGTGTACAGTAAAGGTCAGTTATATACATTGTGTGGTGTTATTGTTTACTACTGTTGTATTGGTTCCTGTAAGGGGTTATCCCGCCAACGCTGGGATCCCTCGTAGGTGGAGGCGCTGCATGCACAGAGATAGAGCTCACCCCAGGCTCCCAGAAGCAGAGGTTCAGGCTTCCTGTGAGCATACAGGTTCAGCAGCACACGTAGTTGCCTGCGTATTTCCTTTAGGCATAGGGAAAGAGGGCTATATATATGTAACTGGTTTTCCACCCCCCCAATCGCAGATTACACTGTGTGGGTGCAGGAACATACAAGGTTACTCAGGTGTGGTGCGTTACCTGTTGCTCACAGGAGGGCTGAGCTTCCGCCACGGGGAACCTGGGGCAATTATACTATGGGTATTCACTTACATTCGATGCAGCGCCTCCACCTGCGATGGCTCCCACCAGAGGGGGAGTGGTTCCTCGCAGGACAATCAATAATCACATAGACAGCAAGTATATTAACTAATGACTTTACTAACTTGCATGGAGAATATCATCACATCAATCATAACCTGTGTCCCTCTCACGAGGAGACACTAACTGTGACGTCTCGCAGGACGCTTCCCCAACACTAGGTGATCCCACCCAGTGTCCAGTGAAACCCCACCCAATGTCCCGCACTCTTGCAGAGAGAACGTGGGTGACTGCGCAGTCACTATTTAAGCTAAGGGCCCGGTGGTGCACTTATGTATTAGATACCTGCCGAGCACTCCGGTGCTCGGGTCAGCAATCTTCACAAAGGGTCAGACGTGTGATGAATCCGTCTGATCCTCCAAACGAACTCCCACACGTGCGGACCGCTAGGGGGTCCCACTCTGGAATCGTCTCTGTGGACCCCAACGTGGGTCCAACCGCTTCCACAGGAACAGCAGCAGCCGCTGTGTCCCTATCTATCTAAGTGGTAATAACGTGTCCCTGTATTACAGCAACCTGTAGTGGCTTGGGGAACTCCTATGGGCCTGCAGGGGTTACGACCTGTCCCACTCCCCTTACTACCCAAGTCCCTTCAGCCTCACTACTTTCTAACTAGTCCCAGCGCCTACAGCAGCAAGCTGTAGCTCACTGGAGGCTGCAGCCAACGTGCTGCGCAACAAGGTGCCTGCCTGTCAGACCTCACCGCACTAACAGCCGTGACTCTGACAAGGCAGCACTCTATGCTAAGGGCAGCGTCCCTATCTTGGGCCTCCCTAAGCACTTACCCACTAAGCTAGTGGGGAGTTGGGGCCTACCGGGGGTGTGGGTACCTATATGGGCAAGGAGCTGCACTCGCTCCCCGCACCCTTCCTTCCCTCACAGCTCCCTGAATCCAACTCTTTGTAACCTTCCTTTTCCAGCTCCCACTAATGTAAGTGGCAGGGTCCCTAACCTGAGGGCTGCCCCTGGCAACACTCACCTTACTGGAGAGCTGAGCTATCTCTGGCCCTGGGGGTACTGGCCTAGTACAGGGAGTCCCCGACTCCTGTACCCTACCTCCTTCCCTGGGCTGCTCCGGTCTCTGACTGAATAACGTGCTGCAAGCCCGTGAATTGTATCTCTTTGCCTCTGCAGAGTTCCAAAGCCCTATTGGCTCCCTGGTGTCACGTGGGGCGCGCAGAGGCTCCTGGGGTCTGTAGTCCCTCTCTAGGGCCCTCCCTAATAGGCTCTGGCTTCGCGGGCTTTTCTGCCTCTTTCCTGCGCATGCGCGAACTATAGGGGGCTGCCTTGACTCCCTCGCGCTACCTCTCGCCAGCCGCCGGGCCCGTAGCAACGCGATCGCGGCCCTAGCGACGGCCCGATCGCGTCCCCGGCAACCGGCCTGCACTAGGGGGCAACGCGCTACTCCCCGCTCCAGCCCTACACTCACGCGACCACTGCGCATGCGCGAACTAACGCGCAATGGTGGCGCCCTAACCGCCCGGCTCCGAGAGTGCCGGGATTCCCGTGACGTGCGTGCGGCCCTGGCAACCGGCCGCAAGCGTCCCCAGCAACCCCCGAGCCGGGACCTGACCGTCCTCACCTCCCGTATCGCCCGACGGGGCCGCCATTGCACTCGGCGGCACCCGCAACCTCTAGGGAGGTGAGGGGGGTGCTGATACTCCTGGGAGACCTGGCTACATATATATAAAATGTTTTACCAGAAAGTAATACATTGAGAGTTACCTCTCATTTTCAAGTATGTCCTGGGCACAGAGTTATAATGACAAATACATAGTTACAATGAGTGAAAAGGGTTATACATTATATACAAGACATTGCATGCACAGTTAGAGATAATATATATTATAGGCGTACTGTATATAACAGTTACAGACCAGATTAAAATGTGAGACAGCTTTAGTTTTGAAAGAACTTAGACTGGTGGCGTAGCTCGACATCTGCGTGCCCCCGGGCAAATTGTTTTTCAGGGCCCAATTATGAGTGAAAACGCCCCCCCCCCCCCAACGTGTTTGCAACACTGCAAGCCCTCCCCCACCCCCCTGCTTTTACACCTCCTCACTCTGCTCTATTCACCTCTCTCTCCTCATGTATTTTTCTCACCCCACATACACCCCCTCCCTCACTACACCCTTTTTCCTCTTACAACTCCCCCCCCCCCCCCCCCGGCTATCACTCAGTAACCCCCCCCCCCCTTCACACTCAATACAGCTCCCTCAATCCTCCCCACCACCCCCTGCCACACATACAATTCCCCCTCTACATTAGAATAACCACCTACACGCACGCTACAATAATCCCCCACCCAACCCAAGTGGTTGAAAAACACTAGAGACACAATTGTGTAAAGAATGACAGCAACTATTTATAAAAAAATGCTCTAATAAAAAGATTATCACGTGTTACCTCAATTGCTTGCACTGAGATACACAGCACACTGAGACACTGAATCACACACCGCACACTGACAGACACTGAGGCACAAATAGCACACTGACAGAGCAAATGAAACTGACAAATTTACACACAAACCCACACAGCATACTGACACACAGAAGTACACTGACAGACTGTAACACACACAGCCTATTTTTCGACCGGTTTCGAACTGATTGACACACACACACACACGCACAATAACACAGAGCAAACTGACACACAAATAACCAACTGATACACAAACACACACAGCAAATTGACACACGAATACACACAGCATACCTTCCCACAGCAGCACATGGTAACTCCTCCCCCTGATGTCACAGAGAGCAGGGGTGGGCAGAGCGCTGCAGCTCTGCCTCAGTTCCATCCCCAGCCTCTGCTGCCTGCTCTCTGCAACCTAGGGTTGCCAGGTGTACGGTATTGAACCGGACAGCCCGGTATTTGGTTGCTCTGTCCGGTAAAAAATGAGAGAAAATACCGGACATGTATGTGTATGCCGATATTACCTCTCCAGGCTTAGTAACCAATTGCGGGATTTCCCCCAAGAAGGGATAGAGCAGGGCTGCTGCTGCTGCTAGGGGGCTTGGCAGCTTCCTCCATCCTGATTGGCTACATTACACAGCAGCAGCCAATCAGGATGGAGGTGGCAGGATTATGCTATTTTTCTCTTGTTTCCTTTTCATTTGAGGATTTATAATATACCAGCTTACTGTTTGTACCATCTCAACCAGTGAGTGCATTCATTCTTTTGATACACTTTAACACTCTCATTTGCGTTGTTTTATCACTTTATTATATTCACTCATTTGCGCTTTTGATCACTTGTTCACTTCTTTGCACAGTTCTAGAGACCGTTACTCATAAGCTGCACCGAGGAGTTATTATTCTATTTAGCTTTAATACTATTATTATTGATTTAATTTGCACTTTTACTTTGTTCACCATTTCATGTCAAGGCTCTAAAATACAGGACAATTATGACAGACCTTTCCAGGACAATGGAGCAAGTCAATGAAATAAGGGACAATCCCATATATACGGCACTTCTAGCAACCCAAGCTAAGCATAACCAACACGTTTTGTTGGTGCAGCTGTCAAAAGAGCAATAACAGACAGCAAGAAACAATTAGCAAGTTCTGTGAGTCTGGAGAGGAATACCAGGCAAGAAGATGACAGTTCTACTGTTCCTCAGATGTTCACTCAAAGCATTTCTCTTTTGAAGTACTGACAGCTGTTGGCTGTAAATGAAAAGAACAGATATGCACATGGAGCATATCAATATAATATGTAATAATACACATCATATAATGGCTCAATTAAACAAATACAACAATGTACAGAGAAATTCGTTTGTTAAATAATGTATGATACTTCACAATATTATTTTATTTCTGCACTGGTGTTACCTATTGCAATAAAGAATGCTACTGTATAATGCGCTCTTACCTGTATTTTTACCAATGTCATGTGGTCACTGACCAGGTGATTGGCTAGTTTTTCCCTCATAACTATGTCCTTATTACTGTATTCCTACTATCCCATATGCACACACACACAAACGCACACAATTCCATGCCAACTTAAGTGTCAAAGAAAGAGGCATGGTTTGAGTTAGAGATCTGCAAAGAGGAGGAAAAATGACAATTTTGCTACAGGTGACAGCCAGGCAGGTTAACATAATAGTGATCCTATACTACGTATAACACATTGATATAATTGGGGGAAATGTGCTGTGGTTTAGAAACGATAGCAACTTATGCCAAAATGTGTAAGATCTCCATCAGGGAAAGACTCCTGTAAGGACCAAGACATTGGATTCCTACAACTATAATAAACATGCCCGTGAACAAATGAATATCAAGAGCAACTTACTTAAGTGTATAAATGAATAAGGTGTGTAGATTAATCTAATTCTGTGAGACCCACATAAAAATGCAAATATAAGTAATACAACCCCTATTTAATGAGGTGCTGCTCCGTGGGGACCTTCCACGAGGTCAACAAGTGAAATACTGGAAAAATGAAGCACAACTCCCAATGGACATTGGGGAAAGAAAAAACACAACACAATAGTGCAATATGTCAATATCCAATATCCAATATAAATATCCAAGTGGTCAGGTAATACACTCACAAGGTGAAAATCCTTTTCAGCGTGTGGAAAATACTGATACTGGAGATCATGGAAATATTGTTTCTCAGGGAAATCATCCTCCCCAGGGCTTTCACATGAGAAAGATAGAACAAGAACATTATGTCAAATATTTTGTGATTTGAAAGATAACATCTGTACACTCACAAACATCATACGTTTTTAAAAAAGCATTCAGAGTTCACAGGCTACAACGGCTCAGGTGTCCCGATCTCTTCCCTCATGACTTCACCGAAGGCGTCACTTCCAGTTTCTCTACGTGGGGGCGGGTCAGTCCTCCACCCGTTTCTTCCTGGACAGCACTGTGCTCCACTCGATACCAGCCCTTGTAGCCTACAAGCTTTGAATGCTTTTTTTTTTTACTTATGATGTTTGTGAGTGTACAGATGTTATCTTTCAAATCATAAAATATTTGATAGAATGACACAATAATCTTGTTCTATCTTTCTCGTGTGAAAGCCCTGGGGTTGATTTGACTTCCTTGAGGAACAATATTTCCATGATCTCCAGTGTCACTACTTTCAACACGCTGAAAAGGATTTTCACCTTGTGAGTGCAAATATTACCTGACCACTGGGATATTTATATTGGATATACAGTAGACACATTGTACTAGAGGAGGGATGAACTGAGGGAAGAATGAATACATTGGAGGAGTGGGCAGGGGGAAGGAGGAATGAATTTGGGAGCGGATTAATTGTATTGTATGTCTTTATTTATATAGCGCCAAAAGTGTACTCAGCGCTTCACAAAGAATCCAGTACAGGGAATTATAATAATACAATAAGTACAGCAAAAATCAGACAATGGGAAAGGAAATCCCTGCCCCGAAGAACTTACAATCTAAGAGGTTTGAGGGGAAACTTACAGAGACAGCAGGTGAGGGAATAAGTGCTGTAGATGGCAGTGCTTGGCCACAATGTGTGGTATAAGTGACTGTGGGACAATAGCCATGAGTGCAGGCTATTGGGATGCTTGATTTGTGGGGCAAGTTGTCAGGTTAGTCAGTGTTAAATGAAAAGGTTAACACCATTTACAGGGGAAGAGATGGCAGGGAGCCGTGGGTGAGATCAGGTGTGTATGTCTGGCTTCAGGTTTAGGGGAGATCCCCAGCAGCAGGAAGGAGTAGATAGAGGGTGTGAATAGAGGATTTGTGGGGGTGATTTTTATTGAGGGTTGTTGGGAGAGAGGTGTATAAATAATGGTGCAGTGGGGAGTGGGGAAGTTGGAGAGAACAGGGACATTCACCAAGGAGTGAGGAAACAGTAAACAGAAAAAACAATAGGGAGGGCATAGTAAGATACAGGAGGAGAGACTTCCCAGTTATTGGAGGATAGGAAGAGTACAAATAATCACAGCTTTTAGAAAGTAAAGTTCTCACAGTTATAAAGTTGTTGTTCAGTCCAAATCTTCCTCAAATCTTCACCCTCCAATTTCAACTCCAAGATTAACTCCACACACACTTAAATGTTACACTTTGATGTTACACAGCCATACACGCGTATGAAAAAAAGCATTACAAGGAGGGGAGGAATACATGAGAAGATAAGAGAAATAAACAAGGGGCAGGATAAATTATTTGACGAATACATTGTATAATTAACACAGGGAGTGGGGCAATATGCTGACTTTATCGTCATCATGATTGTTTAGTCAGTAGTCAGTAGTCTACATGTCACTTACTCTTTTCAATTACATCTCTCAGTCTTTAACACTCTGTTTAAGTAGAAGTATTAATTATTCCTTTCCCTTGAGCCATGTCTCTTCAATCAGCCATCTTCATGACAATTGTGATTTAGAACCAGTGCCCACTTACAACCAGCTCATACACTGGCAAAATACTGACTAAAACACAGACAAATGTTAACCACATCCAGGGGAGATAATTTCTTTCACTTTACATTTTGGGAATCACAACTCTTAATGGAAAAGCTACAGTATGGTACATTATGTAATAGGTGTTACCACACTTAATATCACCTTGTCTGACAATTAACTGGAGCATGAGTCGCACTGAATCTGTTTGTTTAAACTGCAGCCTGGAAGAGCTGCATGGAGACGCTGTGTCGGCTCTTACAGGCGATCGGTCCAGTTTAAATATTAATTTTAATAATAGTGTATGGGAGCAAGGGGTCTGCTGACCTGAACCGCATTGATTTCAGCCTCGGGGACCCCTTGCTTCCCAAGAAACAGGCCCCGGTATGTGTATTGTATTGTATGTCTTTATTTATATAGCGCCATTAATGTACATAGCGCTTCACAGTAGTAATACACGTGGTAATCAAATAAATAACAGATAATATAAATAACAGATCATGGGAATAAGTGCTTTAGACATAAAAGTAACATTAAGGAAGAGGAGTCCCTGCCCCAAGGATGTGGTGCCGGTATCCCCGCCATTTTTAAATCCTCCGCGTCACGGCCCACATGACCGGGGGATTTAAATACGGCAGGAGATACCGGCACCCCGTACCGGGAACAGTATCTCCGGAAGGAGGGGGTCCCAGAGGCTGAAATCAATGTCAGGAGACGCCCTGCTCCCGTACACTATTAGCAAAAATTACATTAAAGGAGCTTCATTACCTTAGTGGTTAGCCGCTAAGGTAATAAAACTGGCTGCAATGCTATTTTTATTACATAGGATTGATGCCGGGGACCCCCAGAGATGCGGGGACCCGCAAGGCCCCCCAGAGATGCGGGGACCCGCAAGGCCCCCCAGAGATGCGGGAGCCCGTGAGAACACCCGGGATCCCTGCGGGTCCCCGCGGGCCTCTGGTATCAATCCTGTTCAGTAAAACTAGAAGAAACTGCATTTATGCATCTTGCAATATCTTTCAAGTTTTTATAATACAATATGCTTATCGCTGCTTAGTGAATAGCAGTTTCTGGCAAAAAAATGCGATTTCGGGCATTTTTTGGGCTTATCGTACGGCTTTTTTTTTTGCCAGTGTTTTATAGCATTATAAAACGCTGTTTTAGTACGATATTGCCCTGTTGTCGGACCTTTGTGAATGGCAAGTCGCTTATCGAAGTTTAGTGAGTGAGCCCTTATCCTTGATTCATCAGGAGTGTACAGTAAAAGAGATAAAGATAGAGTTGATTCGTAAATCGACTAGAGCAAAAGAAAAAGATTAGTGATTGTGAAGAGAGAAAGTTTTATACAGTACCTCTCATATAGTGGGTTGTAATGCAGAGATGTGAACATCCAGGGACTAAAATCAGTGCGATTTGAGGGCTCTGAATCCGGTCTAGGACGTTTCTGTGCGGCCATCTTGCCGCAGCCATTTGGCCGACAACGATCAGCCGCAGGGTACAGCTATCCACCAGCTGTTTCACCGCGAAGGTAAGTCCCAAACCTTAACCCTAATTGTACCCCCTTACCCTAAAAACCCTTAACCAATTACCCTAACTCGTTAACCCCTTACCTTAAAACTCAACCTCTTACCGTTAGTCATTAACCCCTAACCCTAACTCATTAACCCCTTACCCCCTAACCTTAACCCATTACCCTAAAACCCATAATCGGACTCCTTAATCTAAAACCCCTAAAGTTAACACCAAAGACTAACACTCATCCCCTCTAACCACTTACCTTCGCGGTGAAACGGCCGGCATCTAGCGGTCTCCTGCGGCGAGATGGCAGCGCCGAAATGTCCCATTCCGTTCTGAATCTGGACCAAAAGTGTAATTTTAATGGAAAAGTTCCGATTTTTAGCAGTGAGACTGTGTTGGGACCGTTGATGCTAAAGATCAGTAAAATGGCATCTAAATTAGTGACTCACAAAACGAATCTGTGAGCATTCACATACTGTGCCTGTCTAACGGTTTTTGTCCATGATTAATTTGGTTGTGGTGCAAAGTTTAAAATTGCAATTCCTTTTTTCCTAAATTAAGGTTGAAGATACAGTGTTATGGGATCATTTTTGTTATATAGTGCACGGAGCCCAATTAATTATAACAACTCATAGATCTTACAATATACATTTTGTTTAAACTTTGAGATACTGTATAATGCATTGGACAATGTTACCCAAAGTTTATCCTGAACATGACGACTGCTCGATAGTAAATAATACTTTTTCAGCTGAAATCCAATGAGTTTAACTGATGTAGAAGGAAATTTGATCTCTAGTCCCTTAACATGAGATGTTGTCTGTAGAACATACTTGTGTTTCAGCAATGAAATGTATGGGCCATTGCACTAAAATACATATCTGTTATATATGTTCTGGAGAAAGAGTTAAGACATTGAAAAAAGTATCTGAATGCCTAATATTTTTTGTATGATTAAACATATAATATGACTATATGAGATGTGCAAACTTTTCACAAATTTAGTAGAATTTGGCGAATATCATCCATTTCAATACCGCGGAAGAGGTTTGCTTCGACACAAAAAGTTAGTGACATATTGCATTAATGCTAAAAAGTCAATAGTATTTGCATTTTCTATTACTAATCCTATCGAACTTGTAAAAAAAAAACTCTTTTTTTTTTAGTACAGTAAGTTGCGGGGCTTCTATTTTGCCACTTTAAAAGACTTTAAATGTTTTAGACAGTTCATTACATTTCCTGGCGCCAGAAGTTAAAATTCATTTTTTTCGATAAGTTTTTTTTAAACTGTGTCTCAGCAGGTTTGCACGTCTCGAAAAATAACCTCAAAAAGGGAAGTTGTATTGTATTTGTTAAACCAATGAATGTAATAGTGTTGTGGAAAACACCAAAAGGTTTTCAGGTGCATTAGTTATTGAGACACTATTAACGAGGACTTGACAAGCCTGACCTGGAAAACAGAATATTTTGCAGTGGAAAAAAAAACATGTTTCCCGAATTTGTATCTTTCCATTGGAAAAACAAAAATCAGTGCATCTTACCAGACTGATACGTTGAAAATATGCCAACTTTTGTAGTGATTTAATAATGAGTAAAGATTAACGGTGCATGTTTTGGCCAACAGATGTGCTTGGGAACATAGGCATTACAAATCAGGTTAATTTGGGTTCTTTTATTTTGTGAAGACCAAAACAGCTCTTGTTTAAGCCCATCGTGGAATGATCAATGGAACTGACATTAGTAAGATGCAGTACCAGAGGCAGTTGTTCTTGTAAGTGTTCTTTGTACACATCAGTTTATGCCAGTTGGCTTTTACAGTAAGGCAGATAAACCTGTCATCCCCCGACTCCCTACACAAGTACCTAGTGATAGATTTATTTCAAGAAAAAACATAATTCTTTTCACAAGATTTGTACGAATGGGTTTTAGTTTTATTCTATATTTTTTTCTCAACATGGCGAAACGTGATGTAGATTATTTCAATGTTTCCTTGACTGTGACCAAAGCACAGAAAGCATGCTGCCAGGGTCCTGCAATCCTTGTGCCACAGAAGCACCATTTGCTTATTCAGATTTCCTGTGATTTCCACAGAAGCTACACACGGCCACAGGTACATTTAAACAGGCAACATCTGTAAACAGATGTAGCGGGTTGTATTGTACCCTCCAATTGGGTTATGATGAGCTATGTTGTGATATTGTGCACCAACACTGCCATTAAATCCCATGGAAACTCTGGAAAATCATTATAATTGGATATGGTGTGTTATTTGGGGAGAACAATTTTGTTGTTGCATTTGTAAATTGATATAACAGACATTTAAAAAGTTATGGTGGGTAAAAAAAAAATGACAAAAAAACGCCACTGTACAGTGTACAGAAAATAAAAGTACCACATGTGATGCATTTGCATGCATCTGCAACCCTGTCTTTCCCCACTATCGCTTGGCAAACAGTGCTTCCACTGAAGCCAGGGATTCTGGGTAATATCATGCAAATGAGCACGTGTCACTCTTTACTTTTTATTCTTTTTAACATGGAACCCTATAAACATATGCCTGCTTACACAGTGTTTCAGCACAGCTTGTGTGTAAGTTGGATATGAAATGTTTGTGGTGCTTTATTTAAGTATGATACATTTTGGCTTTGTTGGGACTACAGCACCTTCTCATTCTCTGTTATGGTATTTATGTGGGTTTCCCTGTTTCTTGAAGGGTTCTTCATTATAATATTCAAATACTTAAATAAGGTGGTTATTGCACAGCTGTGAAAAGAGTTAATATCATATAGACTGAGTTTGTGATATTCTCATTAAGAAACGTACTGTGATACTTAGACAAAACAGCACGTCACTTTTTGAGCTAAAAATATTATTATTCAGGGTAATGTCCAATTCTTACTGCCCGCTAACAAGCCTGTTGAGCAAATTGAAACTTGGTGGTTCCTGTATAGATGCTCTGGTGAATCCTGTTCAACCACAAGGTTGAAAAGACAATACCAACACACAGCCTATTTACTCATCCTCGTGTATATAATCTTATTGCATATTGGCTCACACAACAACAGTACTTCTTTCAAAAGTATCCATCCTTAAATTACTATACATAGCAGATGATCTTACCAAGCTGTGGTTCTGCATTTATTTTTGGGAGGTTTGTGACCCCTCCAATTTTTCAAACTCCCCTCCCCACAATTAGCCAGAGATATTCTACTTTATGACTTGTACGATTCTTCCCTATAATAATGAAAAGACCAGGGAGCTCACAAAAATCTTTTCTATTGTAAAGTAAAATGTACTGAAATACATTGTATAAACTTAGTAAATCTTTACATTTTTCAGTTTTTATCAATTTTAAAAGTACTTTTGCTTTGTTAATAAAGAAAATAATTATGTTAATACTGATGTTGGTCTTGCAATTCCTTTGATAAAGGGCATATTTGCCACATGCTACTCCATAAGACATTTCCAGGTGGGACCTTTTTTGGCCCATTCAAATAAATGAGCTGTAAGGTGTTTTCTGGTCCATAAGGTGTCTTATGGGTAACAACACTTAGTGACTATGACCCATTGTGGCCCATTATTTTGAATTGAGTCATAATGGGTCTTTTAGTACTGGAGTTGTCTTCTGGAACAGCACTTATTTTTAGTAAATATAGCCCTATATGTATAAAGAGAAGGAAAGTGAATGGGCTATAACAGGGGTGGCCAACTCCAGTCCTCAAGGGTCACTAACAGGCCAGGTATAAGGGATATCCCTGCTTCAGCACAGGTGGCTCAATCAGTTTCTCAATCTTTGACTGAGCCACTGGTTGAGACGTGCCGAAGCAGGGATATCCTTAAAACCTGACATATTGGTGGCTTTTGAGGACTGGAGTTTGCCACCCCAGGGCTATAATGTGTCTTCTGGCACTGGTAGGTGTCTTATGAAAGAGCATTGCTTAGCAATTATGGCCCACTATGCTGAAACAACCATCCACAAGACACCAATTGACAGCGCATCGTACAAAGCACTCCATAAAAGCAGGGTGGGCCTTGTCAACTTTGCCCCTAATCTCTTTTAATGTCTAGAGAAACAAAACCATTTATTTGCTTTTAGATGGGAAGAACAATGATGACCAGAACTGTACAGTGAAAAGTGGTGGATATTTCATATCAATAAATGATTTATAAAGCAGTTTGTTTGTAGCATCGTGTTCATACAAAGAAGACATCAATCAAAAATGTTGTCATTACTCATTCCAACATACCAAGTATGTTCTTGAGGAAGAAAATCATATTCTTTCTATAGCAATCATCAGATATAGAAAAATGTAGGTACAGATCTGTATTTACATCAAGCATTCCATTACCAATGCCACACATTAAAAACAACCACATTTACTAACTAAGTTGTGATTCGTCACTTGCATGGGCCCTAAGGTGCGTTCTTTGGCTTAATACTATTTATTAAACCTAGGCTTAAAAATAAATAACTAAAAACGAGAAATTGTAAAACTAACTCAATGAAACTAAGAAAATGTACTAAGTGCATCACCACAAATTAAATCCGTTCCACAATTTTTTTGGGCACAAGAAAATTGACACGTAAGCTAAATGTATGTGTGAGACCGAGATTGTTCTGTAATCAATATTGAAGGGGTCTGGGTGGGTGACAGTGGGTCATATTTACTAAGCAGTCTTCTGCCATATGGCACCTTTCAGTGCTGGAGGACACGTTGTAGCATATTTAAGTAAAACATTGTTTGTTATAGAACAAAAGAAACATCACTAATTGTTCACTGAAATATGGTCTTTCTAAACACTTTGCAGATGGACATAGAGATACGTCCAGGATAAAAAAAATAGTAGATTAAGGTTATTGAGATGGTTTCCACAGATGGTAGTCGTGGGGAAAGACTTTTACTTCTGAAGTTCAGAGAAAACAATTGGATACATAGATTGGACACAATGCAACCTAGGTGGTTAAATATTGATATTGATTTAACAACTATTAATTAATCTAATTGCATTTGCTATTTGTGCACAATTTAAATGACAAGTATCATTCCAGTTTTTCATATATTTTTTATTATAGACCAACCAGTCTTAAATAATAGTTCCACTATGTGGATATATTTACTGGTGTGTTCAATAATAAATAGTACATTTTTATGAGTTACTATATCTTTTCCTTCTCATGTATTTGTTTTATATAGTGTGCTGGTTTTTAATTCCATCTGGTTTTATCACCATTATGATGTTTTTATATTATTTATGCTTTATATGTATATATTTTTTAGTTGTCTCGGCATGGGTTATTGAAATTTCAGTTACCATTGTTGGGTAATGTGGCATTTAGCAATTTTTCATGCACTGGAAGTTGCCACACACTATTTCCTGACAAAACATTAGTGAATCGTGAAACGCGTAGGAGTTGTACTGGCACTCAAGACATACCGAACTCAGAAGTACTCCACGAGAGATCATAAGAGGATGCTGAATGCAGAGAATGAAGCCGGAGATCGCTACAGGGACTACGCTCTGGAGACTACTAAGTCATGTAAGGGGTTAACAGTCTTAATCAGTTAACTGTGTGGAATCACTCAGGTTACTCCCCTGTCATCATGTGATGTAGGGAGACTATGTAAAAAGGATAGCCACTCCCCAGTATTTTTGTGACCAGTGATATCATTATAGGGAGATAAAAGAGTAGTTATAGATCCACCAAATCTTCTGGAAGCAGGTTCTTCAGGGGTTCTCCAGAGGATCTCATGATGAGTCTTGTAAATAGCATTTAGTGTATACAACAAAAGAAAAAATACCCAATGCTACAGTACATCCAATGTGATAAAATACATAGTTAAATACTTCAATGTTAGTATTCTCATGACATTTAGTTAAACCCTTTGGCCAAAGCGTTATAAACCTGCAGCCAATTCATGGCATGACCAGTATGCATGTCCTAACACTATCTGCACTGTCTGTATCAGTACTTTTTGTCCATATTTTTATTTAAATAAAGCCTTTTGATTATCATATCCCTATTTTCTTTTTGTGAGACGCAGTGGACCGGGTTTATTTTCCCCCCTATGGGAGTTCCTGTATGGGATGCTTGTTTGCTATGGAACAAAGTAGGAAGAGATACTGCACACAGCGGCGATGCTTTAACTATAATGTGCTACATACAAAGAAAATTATAGCTAAGAATTAAAAAAAAACAATGAGCTTTGGGTGGTTATTTACTGAAGTCTTCTGACTGCAAAACTACTGCACAATAAGTAGACCAAAATTATGAAAATAAAAACTTCCATTGGTTTCAACTTCAGTAAATAACCCTCCTTGGTGTTTTTTTTTTTTTTTTTTTTTTTTAACAGTTCTACAGTTATTTCCATTTATTAAGTTCAACCTTGGTGACCACAAACCTGTGATTATTGGTATAACGCCCTTATTTCCACACATTAGTATATTGATGGAACATGCCCCCCGGCCATTGGCTGTGAACCAAGGAAAGAACTGAGATCATAAGATATCAAGAAGGATGACATCACGGAAGGAGTAGAAAGAGCGATATAGGTAGAGAGGAAGAGACCTGTGGAGAGAGAGGACCTGTCCTAAGGAGCCTAGCGCGTGATACACCGTGGTGGAAGATGAAAGGGAACCCATGGCACTTTTTAATTGGGTTTCCAAAGCTGTGAGTAGACCAAGTGGAAGCCCATCCAGGGGATGGCCCTATAACACATCAGTATAATTTGCAACATACACAACTACTGCCATTCTTTACGAAGTAGGTAGGCATGCAACTATTAATGCAAGATGATATAAATATATATGAATTTGGCTCACACACGGCTGTGAGTATAATTATTATTCATATATTTTACCCATTACTGTTCACCGTTCACCAAGTATTCAAAATCATTTATGGAATACTAAATTGTTGTTTTTATATATATATATAAAATATATTTATATATATATATATATATATATATATATATATATATAAAAACAACAATTTAGTAATATATTTATATATATATATATATATATATATATATAAAAACAACAATTTAGTATTCCATAAATGATTTTGAATACTTGGTGAACGGTGAACAGTAATGGGTAAAATATATGAATAATAATTATACTCACAGCCGTGTGTGAGCCAAATTCACATCGCAAGTATCTTTAGACAATACGTGTCTCTTCTCAAATAGTGTGTTCAGTAGACCGACAGCTCAAAGAACAAACTGCTGATGTCTCTCCCATGACCCGTATGGGGATGACAATCACGCACAATATATCAGATATAAATGGTTTAGTTGTAAAAAAAAAAAAAGGAAATCACAATAAAAATAAAAAATCTGTAAAAGAAAAATAACATACATTCAATTTTTTTATTTACCTTTAGATGTCTTCACCCTCCGATTCCCGGGGACACCGCAAGCTCTCGAACCAATTCATGAACTCAAACAGGAACAGGCCACAGATAAAAAAAAATCCAAAGTCATTTTCTTCTTTCTTTTTCTTCATCTGTAATTTGTAATCCAATTTTGGGGTCTTCTGGGGTCTTCTACTTCATCTGTATCTTCTTCCAGCTTCCGCAGGCACACCCTTGAGGTCCTACTGAAGGAGGAGGTCCTTCCTCCTCAGTTTCTAGCCGTAAAATTAGACTGCATAGGCTTTTATAGGCCTATGACGTCACATTTTCGGCAAATGGTTCCCACGGCTCTGATTGGCCATTGAAAACCATGTGCCTTTTTTTTTGGTGATGTCATATAAAGGAAATGAAGCCAGCCAATCAACGGGACCCCCGTTGGCCTGTGGTAATAATCCTGTGTGTAAAAAAATAAATAATGGTTTTATGTGGGGGCACGGGGTGGGTGGGTTGTGTATTGTTTTTTTATTAAATATTGTAATGGTTTATTGGGGCCCAGGAGGTGGGTAGTAGGGCTGTTGTGTATTTTTTTTATTGTGGGTAGTGGGGGTGGGTGAAGGGGGTATTATCCCCAAGGATGGGTGTTTAGGCCTACCGGGTGGGTAGTGTGAGAGGTTGGGTTAACCCCTTAATTACTATAGCGGTTACTAACCGCTAAGGTGATTAAGGGGTTAGGGGACATTAGATTGTCTTTTTTTTTAATTGTTCTGTATTGTTTGTAGCAATGGACTACATGGACGGTGATGAGGATGAGGAGGCAGGCTTGGCTGGGGTGAGTGAAAGATTTATTTACTTTATTTATGGCGCGAAATTCTGGCGTGCTTTTAAAGCACGATTGACTTATCACTGCTTAGTGAATCACGTGGACTGGCAAAAAATGATGCGTTTGCCGTTTTTGCCTGATTGGACATGTTTTTTTCACAGGGCTGAAAAAATGCCTTTTAAGGCCGATAAAGCGCTATCACTGCTTAGAGAATCACGCAGCAAGCTGTAACCCACTTATCGCTCTTAAAAGTAGTTATCACTGCTTAGTGCATTGCCCCCTCTGTCTTATGTCCAGAAGCTAGTAATCCATATGAAATTCTAAAAAGATTCTTCTTTATCTAATATACTGTATCTACAATAACAAGCACCAACAGCATGCACTTTTATATATTACAATGTTTATGAGAATAAATCTAACCTGGATTCCAGTTACTGTAAATGATGTGGAACACTTAATTAATAACAAAGACTGCAATAGAGGCTAATTTTTCTCCTGAAAAACAACTCCGTTGATTATCTTCACTTAAACGTGTCTCCATAGTCTTTTTATATTTCCATTGAGAAAACATGTCTTGCAATTGAAAAATACTTCTGTGAAGAAATGTTTGAAGGGTCACTGCAAAGGTTTCCCCAATACCCCCAGGATTAATTTAAATGCCTTCTAGTTTGGAAAATGTTAAAGAAAAAAGTTTCAAAAACATACAAATTGAAGCAAACTGCTTTGCAGAATAGTAATTCATTTTTCTGTCTTATCCTAGAATAGGTTGAATTTTTTTCCTTCTAATCCTTTAGGGATGCACTTGTTTTGTGAAAGGCGCACACAAGGTTTATGGTGCATGAAATAAGGAGAATAGGTAAGGAATTGTGATGTATTTCACTGCAGAGAATACTTTATAATTTCAGCCTTTTTTCTTTTGCTTATGGATGATCAATAACCTCACAAAAGGTCCTCACCTGCTCTGAAAATATATATATATAGATGTTCATGTTGTCATAATACAACAAGTAAAAATCAAGAAATATTCAAATTTTATGTAAAAAAAAGTGTTTATTTTAAATCTGTATATAGTATCTTCAGTCAATACACTTAAGAAGTTACCACTTTGAGAAAGATTTGTTGCAGAACCAAGGAAGCGTGTCACTTAGATTGTAAGCTCTTTGGGGCAGTTTTTTTTATTTGCCTTGGCTTATCATTTACTTGCTGCTCTTATCGTTTTTGTTTGTATTTCAATTTCCCTGTATTGTAATTTTGTTAAGCACTGTGTACACTGTTGGTGCCATATAAATAAAACTCGACATATAAAAATACATACAGGCATACCCCACATTAACATACGCAATGGGACCAGAGCATGTATGTAAAGCGAAAATGTACTTAAAGTGAAGCACTCCCTTTTTCCCCATTTATCGATGCATGTACTGTACTGCAATCATCATATACGTGCATAACTGATGTAAATAATGCATTTGTAACAGGCTCTACAGTCTCCCCGCTTGCACACAGCTTCAGTACAGGAATGGAGCTGGTATTGCTGTTCTGGACGTGCTTATAGGCGCATGCGCGAGCTGCCGTTTGCCTATTGGGCGATATGTCCTTACTCGCGAGTGTACTTAAAGTGAGTGTCCTTAAACCGGGGTATGCCTGTACTATTGAGGAATGTAAACTGATTTGTCTCTGTGGGAGAAGAGTCTGGTAACATGAGCAACATTCGTAGCTGACATAGGAGGGGAGGGACAGGGACTTGGAGCACAGCAAAAAGACAGGCTGGCAGCAGTGACTGCGTGCAAAAACTTTATTCCGGCAACATTGCCATTGAAAACAGGACAGGTTCTCTGACTCTTTGAAAAAGTCTCTTAGACGAAACGCGTCAGAGAACCTGTCCTGTTTTCAATGGCAATGTTGCCGGAATAAAGTTTTTACACGCAGTCACTGCCGCCAGCCTGTCTTTTTGCTGTGCTCCAAGTCCCTGTCCCTCCCCTCCTTTTTACTCATCTGCTCTGGGACGGATGCACGCTCCAAAGAGAGCAGCGGTGAGGCCCCCTTCTCTGGAACAGACAGCCAGCAGGCACCAACAAGGCACCAACGAGCCAGCTATACGAGTCCCTGCACTCCCTGCTCGAGGACCCAAAGCCGGGAACACGTGATCCGCCGCAGAAGGAACCACCGGATGGGAGAAGCACTCTGGTCAGGTTAGAGATCACTTTCCTTACTATACGGCTGTCCGAATTGTGCCTTATTGTGCCAGAATGAAGTATTTCTCTACATAGGGGTATCCATCTTACTGCTACCTTTTATCACCTCAAATCTGGCAAATCTGCCCTACCACTGCTACACTGAGGATTAAAACAGTCCTCAATACCGACACCAATTTGAAGCACCATTTTAGGGGTTAATTCCCTTAATTACCTATGTAGCTGACATAGGACCTTCTTCCAGACTAAAAGCTGCCCTAAAATGTAATCTATGTTATCAGGCTGGGTTCAGAATCAGGACTGCAGACGGGGGGAGCCCCGACACTGAGAAAGTGACATAGGGGGTCTCAAGTAAACAGCACTAGGATCTAAGCAGCCATTTTGGTCACATCTAAGCAGCCATTTTGTTCACAGCCATTTTGATGTGTTCATGTCCCTGTCTGTCATCCATTTTGATGTGTTTGTCTGTGTCATCCATTTTGATGTTTGTCTGCATGAAAGCACAGTTCGGCTTTGAACGATGTTTTCGCTCTCAGCAATGTCTACTGATACCAGCCCTGGCCAGCCCAGCTGCAGAAGAAGGGAGGATGCGTACAGCCTTGAGAAGTGGGATCAGAGTTAGAATCGACTTCTTAACATTCAAGTGTCTGGTGGAATCAGAGATAGAAATCATTTCTCACATTCACCCCCTTACAGAATACACAAACACCCAGATGCGTAATGTATGGGAAAGGTTACTGAGCTTGTATAATGATTTAGCTGACTTTCTCATATTCATTTGTTTTTCATATACATTTTTGATATTTTTTATGACGTACAAGTCACCTCATAAAGGGGGCATGAGCTTTAGTATTAGGGTATAAATATGCTGTATACCGTATATCTGGCAGAGAGCTTTGTCGATAAGCTGTCTCCAGTGTGCACCTGTCTGCAAATAAACTCACTCGTTATTCTGTTATTGAACCCTAACTTGTATTTTTTATTCACGCTTTTACAACACGGCAGCGAAAGGAGACCCAAGTTGCCGCCATCAACTGCCTGGGTGGGCCTCGACCTTGCCACCAGGTAGGGCCCGAACACCCCCATTCCTCCAATAAAAAATGATAGCCCCTGGACCCACCCACCCCATTCAAGAGTTAGGAGTGCTGGCCCTAAATCCACCACTTCCTGTTGAAGATCTTGACAGCATCTCCTGCCACCCTGCTCAACAACCCGGGCCCAGGTGGAGACTCTAGTCGGGGGCCCTGGGAAAAATGTTGGCGGCCATGATCAGAATAACAGGGAGGTTTCATTTGTTTGATACAATGCTGAATACTGGAGGCCAAATCCTTTTGACTGCTGCACCAACATGTTCCAAGGGCTTTGAAGGCCCCACTATCCTCCCCACCCAAACCAGCAATAAATAGACACAGACACGAGATGGAGGTAAAGGCCACAGCATTTGTTTGCTATAAATACCACACAACCCCAGGACATACTTGAAAACGAGAGGTTACTCTCAATGTATTACTTCCTGGTAAAACATCTTTATAAATAAATAAAATAAAACACAATACACAAACTATACATAACATCCAATTTAAACCTCCTTGATCCTGCCAACCAGAATACAAAAGAAATACCTCTGGTCTTAAAACCAATATGGAATTAAATACCACAAACCAAATAAAATCCATGAATATGGGTATCAGTCATCAGGGACCAACTCAATGCATAGCTCCCATACTACTTCCCAAAGGACCAAATAGGGGACTCAGCATGTTCTGACTAGAAACCAAACCTCAAATAAAACAAATAACCCCATAAATATTCTTAGCCTTTTTTAGTTAGCCTTTTACTTTCCACTTTTGTTAATAATATATACTTTGCTAACATAGTGTTGCAGCCTACTATCCACCAACGTTGTACAACTATTACAACCAACCAGTAAAGAAAGAAGAAAATAAAAAGGTGGGGGAAAGGAAATAAAATGGTAGCTTATCCCCGCCCCTCCACCCCCCTAGTTAGAGTGACGGAAACAATTTGAAACACTTGGTTAGCCACCTTATAAACCCCCCACTTACAACACTCCTGCCAAATCGTTGGTCACTTCCCGTATACTTAAGAGCATTGGTACCAGGTAACCTGCCAAGGCAGATAGGATGGGTGATTAAATTACAATTTTGGTTTAGTCTTGAGTATGAAAAGGGCATATTTTATAGGGGGAGGTGTCAAGAGGGACTAAATTTGAGGCGTGAAAGAGAGGGTGGAGTTAAATATGACAACTAGGAAGCAGGCTTGGGATGTTGACAAGATTGTGAAGTTATTGACATGAGGTAGAGTTTGGGTGAAGAGTTTATATTGGAAGGAGGAAAGATTAGGAGTTCTGTTTTGAATATCTTTGGCTTAGGTAGTGGTGGGACATCGAGGAAGAGATAGCAGAGAGACAGTTGGTGTCACAAAAATGGAAAGAAAGAGACAGGTCAGAGGAGGATAGGTAAATTTGAGTGTGGTCAGCATAGAAATTATACTGAAAGTCAACTGAGTACTAGTTCACCAGGACAAGAGAATTATAGAGTAAGAAGGGCAGTGAGCCTAGGACACAGCCCTGTGGGACACCAACAAAGTTGAGAGATGGAGACACCAGAGAAGGGAACACTGAAGGAGCAGTTAGATATGTAGCAGATGAACCAGGAGAAGGGGGTAGTTAACAGTGCCAAAGGCGGCAGAGAGATCCAGGAGAATAAGTAAGGAGAATTGGCCCTTAGACTTAGCTTTGAGTAGGTCGTTGGCCACTTTTGTTAGAGCTGGGTCGGTGGGGTGTAGAGAAGGGAAGCCAGATTGCAGAGTTGAGCAGGGGTTGGAGGGGAAAAAGTGAATCACGCTGTTGTACACAAGTTACTCAAGTAGCTTGGAGGCAAAGGGAAGAAGAGAAATAGGGTAGTAATTAGAGAGCAAGGGAGGTTTTTTAGAATGGATGTGATGAGTACATGTTGAAAAGAAGTGAATAGCTGTTTTTGTGCCCAAAGTATCATCTGACCTTAGTATTTATAGAAAACTACTGGGACCAGTATGAAAAAAAATGGAAAGCAAAGCACAAGTAGGTATGACTTCACCATAAACCCTTAAGCAAGAGTTAGATGTGAACTTAAATAGATGCATTATTCATCTTTCGAAGAAAAATATTTTCAGCCCATCACTGCTGGGGAGATAATAGCATAATGTAACTGTGTCTTTATGTTGCATTTGAAGCAGGGACATTGTCTCTGTGTTCCTTTGATATTAGGCCTCAATGTCCCAACATAAAGTGACAAGGGAGATAGACACAGAATTCCATAGCAGAGATTTATTAGCTGAAAAATATGCATCACGCTCTGTCAGCTCCAATCTGCTGCCTCATACAGTTCCCCTCTCCCTCAGTCTCCAGCCAGACTGTGATTGCTAGCAGTTATAAATGTATATTTTTAGTGAAAGCCTTATTATAGGGATTAACCTCTGCAAAACTAAGACAATGTTGTCTTCAAATATACAAAGGGCATCGTACAATATTACAAATATTAATAATAAAGTTGTATTAAAATGACATAATGAACAATATTAAAACACTGCTAATTATTATTTGTACTATTTACTTCACGTGTATTCCATTGCATATGAAATACCTGAATTTTTTCTTTTGAGAAATTAATGTTTCTTTTTTCATAATATGTGTCAGAGGGCATGTTGGGGTTTCACCTGGCTTGTGTCAAACTCCATTTGTTTTAATACATTTTGATTGCTAAAATGATGCCAGCATGATCAAGATATACTGTACATGTTGAGGTTTACTTAAAAACAACAGTATATCACTGTCACATTCCAGTTTGCTTCCACAGTAACTTTGTTCCATGTAGTGTAAAACACTCGAAAAGTGTTTCTAGATGCCCAGCACAAGAAAATATGTTTTTGTGCTTATGCCTTTACCAGTCATGAGAAACTTGATAATCAAAGAGAATTGTTGATCATTTGGATTGTCACAGGACTATTTCAGGCTTGACCCACCTTGGGATAATTGAGATGGGTCTCTCCAACCTATCCCTGAAAGTAGTCATATCTCAGACATCATCATTTTGCCCAGTGCACTTATGACTCATGGACCTGTAATAGAAAAGGTAAGGCTCAATTTTGATCAAGATCAGCTTTAGTCTCAGGGTGATCGCCTCAATTAAAGTGAGCAATATGTTATGTAATGACACTATTTTGATATTGCAAGTACTAGTGTATGTGTGCAAGCACACACAAACACGCGCGCGCGCACACACACACACACACACACACACACACACTCTATGTATTTACTGTACCACCATCTTTCCATGATAATATAAAAAAAAGTGTTCTAATATTGTACTGTATTTGGGGAATATCTATTATTCTTTTATGGCGCATACAATATAAAGTATTGAAAATGATGAACATCTAAAGTTGTTGATATATATCAGGGGTGCGCAAAGTGGGGGGGGGGCGGAATAATTTCCAGGGGGGCGCGGCAGCTACAGAGGTCCCGCACTCTCCCCCTAGGCATTTCCTACTTGATCTTCGGTGACGCGTCGCCATGGTAACCGGCATCAAATGACGCTGCGGGGTCACATGACCCCCGCGACATCATTTGTCGCCGGAGCCAAGGAGAAGAGGGGGCGCGAGCCGAGAGGTAAGCAGACAGGGGGGTGCAGGTTAAAAACATTGCACACCCTTGATCTACATGACCCATGCACAAGTGAAGAAGCTGTTATGTAACTAAAAGCTAAAGTTATTAAAGTTTAAAATATTTAGTGCTAATTTAACTATATGGGTCTATATAGTCCCTTTTATATAGCTTCATAAACTGCCTCCAAGCAGCACGTCAAATGTGCCCCTCTGCATTAACCTGTTACAGAGTTTAGTCACGGCACAGCCTTTCCGGACTTCCTGGTCATGTCCTCAATGAACTTCAAATAGGTCAGTTCTTAGTGATATTGGAATACAAAGCCCAGGTTTGTTTGCACCAGGCAATGAGCCATCATTATCAATATTATTTTGTCTGATGACATGAATTTAAAGGCAATACATTGTGTGTATCCTATTTCATAGCAACAAACCAGTTTGTAACTGTCTTAAGAGTTTCCAAAACTTTTACATCACAAATAAATGAATAACAAAAAAATTGCTAGCAACGTGCTTTGCATTCACAAGACAGTAAATTTAAAAAATCACTTGTGAGCACATTTGCATGTCTCAGACAGGTCTTCCCCATTATCGCTTAGCAAACAGTGCTTCCACTGCAGCCAGGGATTCTGGGTAATGACATGCAAATGAACATAGTGTGTTAGGCTCGTTCTGTACTGCATGCGGCCGCGCGTGCCTATGCGAAAGCGCGTGCACGTGCAGCATGCTTTTTGTATGTATACTGTGAGAGCTGTGAAGATACAGTGTGTGTTTATGTGCTTGTGTGTGTTTATGTGTGCTTGTGTGTGTTTATGTGTGTTTATGTGTGTATGTATGTGTATGTGTGTGTGTGTGTGTGTGTATGTATGTGTAATTTATTATTTATTAAAAAAAAAAATAACATTGGTAAAAATAAAATATTTATTAAACTTGTGTAGACACACAAATACATACACACATACACACACACACATATACATACATACACATGCATACATATATACACACACACACACACACATATATATATATACACACATTCAGCACCGGTAGCGGCGCAAAAAGATCATTTTCCCCGTCTTCGCCGCTGCCTGTCGGCTTCCCGCTCCCTGCCGTGCGCGCGAGCGGCGCCATTATAGAAAGGCTGACGTCAGCTAACTAAAATTCGGCGTAGTGCGCGTCCGGCACTATATAACAGCCCTAACTCTTTGCTGCTTATCCTTTTTAACTTGGTCCCCTATAAGCTTATGCCTGCCGTATTACACAGTTTTCCAGCACAGCCTGGATTAAAGAAGTGCAGAGCCAGTAACCCTACTCACAGATAGCTTTTTCCCCCTTTTGGGTCTCATCAGTGCAAGGCTGGTTGCTGGTTATGTACCCTGAAGCTGGTACGTGGGTATAATCAGACATTAAAAAAGTTATGGTGGGTAAAAAAAAAAGTTACAAAAACCCTCTACCGTACAGTAAATACAAATACAATCACAGGATAAGTTAAAAAATAACAAATTCATTATTTTGATTTATCGAGGACCATTTGTTTTCTTAATTCTTCACATTCACTGTTTTACCCACCAGATTGCATGGAATTGGTTCTAGAAGACCCTTTAGGAGGACGTGGTCATGTTTTGGCTAATTTAACTTGTGACTTGTTGGCAAAGTAAAGGGTCTGAGTTACTGTATAACTGTCACTTAAAGCAGCAGCCAAGCTGCCGTTTTTATATTTTATTTTCCTTTTAATATGTGCATCAATACAATCCACACCATGATAAGTAATTAACTAGTTGCTAATCCATCCGTTCTCCTGTGATCGATCGGTGAAGATTCGGCTCAGAGGTTCACTAAATTGATGTCAGTGCAGCAGAAGAGGACTAAAGATGCAAAGTTCTGTAGGGAAGATCATGTGACCAGGCAATCACTAGATACAATTGGTGCCTGTTTCAGAAGAGAAGGGGGATGTGACTTTATAAATGGTTGCTATAGAAACAAAAAATGTGTGTTACATTGAATTGTTTTTTTTTTTATAAATGCTTCAAGTATTTTATCATAGTACTGAACTTATTTATTTTAAAAAACACATGTAGGATATTGCTTGGTCTGCAGCTTTAACTGTTTAAACACGATTCATGATTTCTTATCCTGTTTCTGTGACCAATACAATTACCAAATCTTAGCAAGTGTATATAATCTAAAAGATACTTGTTCTTAAATCTAAGCACATCCCAAAGTCCATTGAATGGACCTTAAGTTGTTCTAAACATTATTACCATTTAGTAAATCTGGAACTTAGTTGACAAAATAGCATCTTCTTCGTTCAATTTTCATATGACTAACATATTAACATAGAAAAATATATATTTTTATTCAAAACAAAGAGAGAGAGAGCATTTTTAATCATGTTTTGGTGCTAAATATTGCTAAATATTAATGTTTTCGGTTTTGGTTCTAAAAACAATGTGTTCGCTTTGGAGTTTTTGTCAACTTATGCATGAAAAATACTTTACAAATTCTAAAAACAATTAGGAAACTAAAATAACATGACTGAAAATGTAAATAAATAAATAAATAATATGGGGAGAAACACATAGAGATGGGCACTTGGCCTTGTGTTCTGGTTTTGGCTCCTAAATAATTTGGAGGTTTTGGTTCTACAAATAAATAAGGTTTTGTTTTGTTTTTGTATTTAGTTTTGTAATGGAAGGTTCTGGTAAGTTTTTATTCCACACATCTGGTTTTGCCCATTTTCATTAAAAAATAAGAACCTACATGCAACTTTAGTGGCAACTGTTACTGTCTAGCAGAAAATCCAGAATTAAACTGTATGATGGTAAAATATATAAAATATTCTAGCTGCCAAATTTGCTCAGAAAGTAAAATACATACAGTATTTGCTTTAGAGATGTATAACGAATTGAAAGTATTTTGCTATTGCCATTCTTTGCAATATTCGGACAAAGCCAAGTGAGACATGGGAAGTTGTGGTCACACGCCTTACCATCTATTGGGAAATGGTAAAATCTTGAGAGTACATCGCTAGCAAACCCAGAACACACAGATATATTCGTCCTGAAGTGAAGGACAATGCCAAAGAGCAAGCCAGACACAAAGATGAAGTGTTTCCATATGTCTAACCTTGTAATGCATTTCTTCACCATAGTAAAGTAAATGAAAAATATGCTGATTGAAGAAGTAGCTAACACTAAGATCTTGGCCTTATTGGAAGAAAGACATGATGTGTAATCTGCCCTAGGGCATTCGGGGAAATAAATATTTCTTATTTCTAGCAACAATGTGTAATTTCTAATTCTTTAGCAACTATGCAAAAATGGATCAAAGCACCTTGATATATTGACCTTAATAGAGATCCACTTTCATAATGACTCTAATAATGACTTTTTATACTGTACAAAGTCCCTGCATTTAACATTTAGTAGTGAATCTATTTTTTCAGTGACTAACTCTATATGAGCCAGAACTAGGATAGTAATTCATTTTCCAAATATGTTCCATTAAAGTTTCCACTTCAGTGTGCCAAAAACAATTGCCTTCTACTAATGACTCGTGCCATTCATGCAACGTTATTAACACCTTTCATTAGACACTGAGAAAAGAGGAAATATTGTATTCTCCAAGGACTCGCTGGCAAATGTACAATGGAAGTTTCGAATTTTGATCCATTTCCTGTACTTGCCAATCCATTTCCTGTGATTGTGATTGGAAGACAGGGACTATGATGATGTGTGTGTGAAGTTGCTGAAAGAATGTGAGGTTGTTGATCATATAATGAGCGTCTTTCATGTAAATATGGAAATCACTTTAAACTTCCTACTTACGTTTCAATACCTTTGAAGTTGATGTATGTTATTGGTAGAATTACATGATATTTTAGTCATTCCAAAAACAGTAAGAAAAATATATCAGCTTTCTAATAAAATTAGCTAAGATCAAAGCAACTACAGTACATTGTTTCCATCTAAGGAAAGCTTTGTCATTCAACCTTTTTCAATACAATGTTATTTTGCTTTAGTACCAGTACACTTATGTAATCCCTGCCCGGCTGCAGGGATAAACACTGCACTTAGCTTCCCTCTTCTCTATTACATATGTTCTGAAGGTCTTCCCTTAAGCTTTGATTTCGGCCACGTGCTGGTGGTGTGTGGAAGATGCAAGAGAAATTGGCGCCAGGGTTTTTCTGCAAAAAGACACATAAGACTTTAGGTAGACAATAATAAAAGCATGGTCACAGAGTCGGCTGCAAAATAAGTACCCAGATGTAGTAGGGCAGAGATGGCCAATTCCAGTCCTCAAGGGCCACCAACAGGTCAGGTTTAAAGGATATCCCTGGTTCCGTACAGGGGGCTCAACCAGTTCGAGTCAATGACTGAGCCACTGATTGTGCACCTGTGCTGAAGCAGTGATATCCTAAAAAAAACAGACTTGTTGGTGGCCCTTGAGGACTGGAGTTTGCCACCCCTGTAGTAGGGAAATTGTTCATCCTCTGATATATCACCAGGGTTGCCATGACTGGGTTTGACCCAGAGACTGCGGGTTTTGGCTGCGTATCTCCGGGCTACGTGTTTACCTAGAAAATCTCTGGGCAGGAGCAGAATCTCTCCCTGCAAATCCTGTCAACATGGCTGCGCGATGTCAAATAGCTCTGCGTTGCCATGACAACGGGACGCTACGTGACATCATGGCGTCAAGTGATGCCCATTGCCATGACAATGGGACGCTACGTAACATCACACGGTGTTCCGTTGCCATGACAACGCCATAAGGCGTCCCATTGTCAAGTCACGTGACATCGCGAAGCTATGCTGACTGGACCTTGCAGGGGGAGATGATGCCGGGAGATGCCGCAGGTAAGAGAAATAAATATATAAATAAATGTAAAATAATGTATTGCAAAAAGTCTCCAAGTTAGCCTTCAATAGAAGGTGGCAACCCTGTATATCACTGATATCATACCGAGAAGGCACAGACTTGAGAAACATCAGTATTTTATGTCTCAGTGCAATGTACTACTCTGCCATTGAGTCGATAAGGGCCTACCTCTGCGGAGATAAATGGTTCCTTATGACAAGGAGCTTTCTGCATAGAACTCTTTTTTAATATCCCTTAAGTTAGGAGCTTTCAGACTGTAATACTTAATCCCAGGTCCAAGGGACAAGGAACTTTCTGGGCGTCTTAGGTTAGGTGAATATAGGATAACGATTACTACCTATATAGGGTAGACATCATAGAACTCTGATAGTTCTACAGCTATGTTGCTTCTAAATAATAAAATAATAACATGATACACAGGGTTCAGACTAAGGAAGAGCTCTCCTAACACTTACATAATAGCAGCAAGAACTTTAACTGGAACAAACTTCGAGAGCAATTGGAAAAGGGGGAGGGCTATGTCTTTTTTACACTATAGTTAACTCCTCCCTCCCAGTGATGTCACACCTCAATGGGGATTGGCATGGGCCAAATAGATTGTATATTCACATTACCCATAGTGAAATTAACCCATTGCTAACAATACCCAATGAGGTGGGTTAAACTTAAATAAAAAGACATCTAACTCAAATGTGTTTTCAGCACAGCCTGTGAAGCTGCATTCCCTCCAAGAGAATTTTTAGCACAACATAAGATATACGAGTTCTTAAATTTTTTATCTACTCAGTATATAAATATTTAGAATATAAGTAACTATAATAAATGTATACTATTAATTTAATTAATGGGGAGCAAAGCAAATCAAAGCATTTACAGCTATATATTTGTATGGTTTTTTCTTCATTTTACAAAGAAATGGGATAATGTTAAATGGAACGATTTCTCTTTCCAAACTGCATTCTTCAAAAGCTTCTATACATGAGT
The DNA here is from genome assembly GCF_040206685.1 of Ascaphus truei. Lineage (NCBI taxonomy): Eukaryota > Metazoa > Chordata > Amphibia > Anura > Ascaphidae > Ascaphus > Ascaphus truei. Next base: position 71,746,884 of record NC_134489.1, read on the forward strand.
TGTGTCATGTTAGTCATGTTTTATAGTTATATTAGTATGTGTGTTGCACTTAAATAAGAGTACCCACTGAGCAAGATACTTCCCAAAGCCCTCCACTATACAACACTTGGGCACAGAGGCACAAAGCTCCAGCAAATCAGGGTTCATAATGGTCCGTTATCAAAATTGCGGATGGACGTTAGTTTCCCTGTGCTCAAAAGCAATCCAAAAAGCTAATTCTATACAAAAACAGCCGTTAGGGTCCTCATTAGAGTATGGCTAATGAGTTATCCATATTCTAATCAAGATGCCATGTATATATTGCAATACAATATATACCTTACCGTTAATAAAAAATCTATTAACCCCTTAGAAGTCATAGTGGTATGCCTTCATGGTTACTTCGGTAGCCAAAGGGGTAATGCAGACGCCCTAACAACCTTACCACCCATTGTATGCCATACAGGTAGAACCACTATGACATACAAGGGGTTAGCTTCCCCCCGAAGCCCCCCGGGGCACCTAGCCCCATAACCCACCCTACAACTCCCACCCCCCATGAAACCTAGCCTCCCTCTAAAGTACTGTCCATCAGCCTTATTAGCCAAAGGTGGCTAGTAGGGCTAATGGCCAATAAAAACACAATATACACAAGAAACAATTAAGTATTTAAAATAATACAATTACACACACACACACACACACACACACACACACACACACACACACACACACACACACACACACACACATATATATATATATATATATATATATATATATATACATATACAGTGCTCGACAAATAATGATAACCAATCGCCCGTTGCGAGTGGATTTAGGCAGCTGGCGACCCGTGCTGCAGCTCAATGAATTCCCCTGCTCGTGCCAATTTTTTTTTTTTTTTTAAATAAATAAATAATCCCCCTCCCTGATTGGGTTAAAAAAAAAGTTAAAAAAAATGGCGGCAAATTCTGTGGTCCCCGCGGCGTGCACAGGGCAAGCAGAGTGTCCTGCCATTTGCGCTGCCTGTTCCCCCCAGCAACCCAGAATCCCCCGCATCCCTCCCCCCCCCACTCCCCACGTGGGACGGAGGGGGAAGCCCAAACCAAGCCCCGCGCGCAACCCAGCCCCCCCCCTCCGCTCCCCACGTGGGACGGAGGGGGAAGCCCAAAACAAGCGCCGCGCGCGATCCAGCCCCCCCCCCCCCCCACACCCTCCCCCCTCCGCTCCCCACGTGGGACGGAGGGGGAAGCCCAAAACAAGCGCGCGATCCAGCCCCCCCGCACCCTCCGCTCCCCACGTGGGACGGAGGGGGAAGTGCCAACCCAGCTTCCCCAGTGCGCGCCTCCTGCGCCAGTCCGCCTCCTGCCCATGTACTCCCCCTAATCACCTGCCCCCGATCCTCGCTTGCTGCCCGGGGGTGTCCGGGGAGCGTGCTGCGGCGTCGGCCGCTTCGGGGGGGGGGGGGGGCTGGCTGGGGGACCTGCTTCTGCTGCTGCTGAGGCCCTGCTTCTGCTGCTGCTGAGGCCCACGCTGCGCTGTGTGTCCCATGTCTTGGAGAGGCACCCCAGCCATGTGGAGGGCCCACTGCCGTGTGGAGACCCCACTGCTGCCACGTGTGACCCGGTGAGTGTGTGAGTGACAGACTGAGTGTCTGTGAGTGTGTGAGTGTGCCTGTGAGTGTGTCAGTGTGCCTGTGTGCCTGTGTGCCTGTGTGTCTGTCAGTGTGCCTGTGTGTCTGTCAGTGTGCCTGTGTGTCTGTCAGTGTGCCTGTGTGTCTGTCAGTGTGCCTGTGTGTCTGTGAGTGTGCCTGTGTCTCTGTCTGTGAGTGTGCCTGTGTCTCTGTGAGTGTGCCTGTGTGTCTGTGAGTGTGCCTGTGAGTGTGCCTGTGTGTCTGAGTGTGCCTGTGTGTCTGTCAGTGTGCCTGTGTGTCTGTGAGTGTGCCTGTGTGTCTGTCAGTGTGTCTGTCAGTGTGCCTGTGTGTCTGTGAGTGTGCCTGTGTATCTGTGTGTCTGTGTGTCTGTGTGCCTGTCTGTGTGTGTCTGTGTGTCTGTGTGTGTGTGTGTGTGTGTGTGAGTGTCTCTGAGTGTGTGTCTGTGAGTCTTCTGCGTGAGTGTGTCTCTCCATGAGTGTCTGCGTGAGTGTCTCTGCGTGTCTGTGAGTGTCTGAGTGTGAGTGTGTCCCTGTCGCCCTCTCCCTGTGTCGCCCTCGCCTTCTCCCTGTCGCCCTCTCCCTGTGTCGCCCTCGCCCTCTCTCTGTCTTTGTCTCTCATTCTCTCTGTGTGTGTTCTGTGTCTCTCTTTTTTTGTGTCTCTAATTTTTGTGTGTCTCTCATTTTTGTGTGTCTCTCATTTTTGTGTGTCTCTCATTTTTGTGTGTCTCTCATTTTTGTATGTCTCTCATTTTTGTGTGTCTCTCATTTTTGTGTGTCTCTCATTTTTGTGTGTCTCTCATTTTTGTGTGTCTCTCTTTTTCTTTGTGTGTCTCTCTTTTTCTGTGTGTGTCTCTCTTTTTCTGTGTGTGTCTCTCTTTTTCTGTGTGTGTCTCTCTTTTTCTGTGTGTGTCTCTTTTTCTGTGTGTGTCTCTCTTTTTCTGTGTGTGTCTCTCTTTTTCTGTGTGTGTCTCTCTTTTTCTGTGTGTGTCTCTCTTTTTCTGTGTGTCTCTCTTTTTCTGTGTGTGTCTCTCTGTCTCTCTCTGTGTGTCTCTCTCTGTCTGTCTCTCTCTATCTATCTCTCTCTATCGGTCTCTCTCTATCTGTCTTTCTCTATCTGTCTCTCTCTATCTGTCTTTCTCTATCTGTCTCTCTGGCCGAGTCCATAGAAGGACAGGCCGCGCTGAGCCGTGCGGACGCTCCGCGCTGAGCCCCTGCATACTCAATGAGGATGCCTTGAGAGGGGGCTCACGCGAGTGTCCGCAGGCGTGCTGAGGCGCTGGAGTTTTCAGCCGACAGCCAAGCTGTTTTTCAGAGCACTGTCGGCTGAAAACATCCAATCAGCGCGGAGCAGCGTCAACGTCACGGCGCCTTGACGTCTCTTTATCTGTCTCTCTCTGTCTCTCTCTCTGTCTCTCTCTCTGTCTCTCTCTCTGTCTCTCTCTCTGTCTCTCTCTCTCTCCCACTCTCTGTCTCTCTCTCTCTCTGTCTCTCTCTCTGTCTCTCCCACTCTCTCTCTGTCTCTCCCACTCTCTCTCTGTCTCTCCCACTCTCTCTCTGTCTCTCCCACTCTCTCTCTGTCTCTCCCACTCTCTCTCTGTCTCTCCCACTCTCTCTCTGTCTCTCTCTCTGTCTCTCCCACTCTCTCTCTGTCTCTCCCACTCTCTCTCCCACTCTCTCACTCTTCCACTGTCTCTCCCACTCTCTCACTCTTCCACTCTCTCTCCCACTCTCTCTCCCACTCTCTCTCCCACTCTCTCTCTCTCCCACTCTCTCTCTCCCGCTCTCTCTCTCTCCCGCTCTCTCTCTCTCCCGCTCTCTCTCTCTCCCGCTCTCTCTCTCTCCCGCTCTCTCTCTCTCCCGCTCTCTCTCTCCCTCTCTCTCTCTCCCGCTCTCTCTCTCTCCCGCTCTCTCTCTCTCCCGCTCTCTCTCTCTCCCGCTCTCTCTCTCCCGCTCTCTCTCTCCCGCTCTCTCTCCCGCTCTCTCTCCCGCTCTCTCTCCCGTTCTCTCTCCCGCTCTCCCGCTCTCTCGCTCTCTCCCCCACACACTCTCGCTCTCTCCCCCACACACTCTCGCTCTCTCCCCCACACACTCTCGCTCTCTCCCCCACACACTCTCGCTCTCTCCCCCACACACTCTCGCTCTCTCCCCCACACACTCTCGCTCTCTCCCCCACACACTCTCGCTCTCTCCCCCACACACTCTCGCTCTCTCCTCCACACACTCTCGCTCTCTCCCCCACACACTCTCGCTCTCTCCCCCACACACTCTCGCTCTCTCCCCCACACACTCTCGCTCTCTCCCCCACACACTCTCACACTCTGGATCTGGATATCTTAACTGCCCTATACTACACTGAAATAACCTATACTGCTTACTTCCAGATCTGACTCAAGCTTCACATGGAAGACATCGAACCCCCCCTAACCCAGAAGACAGGTAACGAACACCTCCCCTCCAATGTATAACATTGCGGGAATGAGGGTACCTGGACTTTGAGGGTCTGCGGATCAGGTAAGATCCCAGACGGGATTGCTGCTTTAAATATTGTGAAGCGGGGGCATCCAGACACTAGTTAAGGGGTGCAGGAAACTAGTCATTCACATCTGGCTTTTTTTTTCTAGATTCGACATTTATACACACACACACACACACACACACACCAAGGACTAATTGTAGTATAATGTAATACAATAAATAAACTAATATCAAAAACGAATGTTCTTACTAGGAATTTATTCAATTTATTTAATTTATGGCTTTTTTTAAAATGCGTGGCTGGGGGCGGGACTAGAGGCGGGGTTGGGGGCGGGACTAGGGGCGGGACTAGGTGGCGAGTAGATTTTTTGGTTCGGCGAGTAGATTTTTGGGTGATTTGTCAAGCACTGTATATATATATACACACACACACACATATATATATATATCTATACATACATACATACATACATACATACATACATACGCACTACAGAAAGACCCATTGACTGTAAGTCAGTGGGTCTCTTTTAAAAGCTGACCACTTTATTCAACACTATATTGATTAAAATGAAGCCACTCCTAAAAACCATTACATTGTCATATGAAGAAGAGTTTGCATTTGCGTCATTCTTTTAAGGACAGATATGTAGATTTTTTTTATATCTAATGTAACTGACTGATGTTTTTAAGCCGGAAGTATTCTGTTTTACAGCCTGTAGGGACAGGTAGATATATACCTTTGATGTAAGCAAATGACAGAGGCCCTTGTTTATTAAGTGGTGCTATATCATGACACTGGCATGTGAATGAGCCTTAAGGTGTCTTCAGGTGCCAGAATGGGTTTTATGTCATAACACCACTTTGTGAATATGCCCAGAGTGTTCTCAGGTTGAAAATAGAAGTTTCAAAATGGACACGTCCCCTTCTACATCTACCGTGGATCAACTGCAACTTGGCTTCCCACTATTCCCAAAAATATATATACAAAAGAAAAAAAGTTCAAGAATAAAGACTAACTATAAACAGTGACACTGAGTTTGAAGCAGGGGAGCCTGATTCAATTCCTGGTGTCGCTCCTTGTGACCTTTGGCAAGTGACTTTATCTCCCTGTGCCTCCGTCACCACAACCATAGATTGTAAGCACATCAGGGCAGGGACTGTGTGTGTAACAATCCTGTGTGCTGCGTACCGCGCGATATACTATAATTGTGAAGTGTTTTGAGCCCCATTGAGAGAAAAGCGCTATATGAAATAAATGTACTGTATTATTATTACGAGTATATTAAGCATTCCATCCCCATACAAATAATGTGGTTGATCCCTGGACCTTCTGGCTATGAATAACCATAAGCCTCATTGGAATAGTGTCTGATAAGCTCCACATTAGTAGCATTCTGCAGACTGTTACATTAACTCTGGCCTGTGGATTAACAACCATGGATCAACACAGTGTTTATTATGTGCCATGTAACAGGGATGTGCTTCTAACTTCACATGCGTTATTTCAATCCCTCAGTAGTACAGTTAAGATTTTCTCTACTTGACTAGTCTCAGCATACACATATTTGGGCAGAACGGAAAGTCCCTCTTCCTACTGGAAAGCACTACAAATACAAAAACACATCTTGACGTCATATGTTTCCAAGTACATATAGAGTTTTAAGGCGGAAATCCAAGCAGGCTAAATTTTTAGCAATTGTTTTGTAAACATAGGATTGAAGCAGTGGGCTTTCCGAACTGAACCCCATTCATTTCAACTCGGGGGACCCGGTGCTTTTGGAGATACTTACCTCCATAGGGGTTGCCGTTAGCCGCTCTGCTCGGCTTGCAGGGTTCACGTAATGGTCGCTTTTCAAAGCTCCCGTGCCCTGCGGGCCAATAGGAAGCTGTGACGTCATCCGGTGCAGCTTCCTATTGGCCCACGTGACGCGGGGGCTTTAAAAAAAAACAGAGAGATACCGGCACCCCTTTCAGTGGTAAATATATCAGGAAGCAGGGGTCCCCAGAGCTGAAATTAATGGGACCCAGCTCCTTAAACACCCTAAAAAAAAAATCCCTATAAATTCACCCGCTTAGATTGCTCCTTTAAAAGTTTTTATTTTTAAGCCATTTAAATTGATCTTACAAAGAAAACACAGTAATTCTTAACAATTACAGGAACAGATTAGAGTTACTGGAAGTCGTTAACTACCAGAGGTTCTAGAAACGCATTGCAGAGATGAGAATCAAACGCATGGTGGCAATGAATAGCAAATGTTACATTTATTGAAATCCAACACAGTATCACTACTTTTTCAAAGCATCTTCACCAGATGTTGCCATCTGTTAGAGGGATTCCCTGGTGAGCCAGGACAAGCAGGTATTGCTTCTGATTTTCACCTTCACCACATACTGTATGCTGCCTTTGCCGACTTAAGTGAGTTCTGCAAAGCAAACCATACCCATGTTATGTATTTGTAACTCCAGAAATTGCATTAGAGTTGTTAAATCTCAATATGTTTTGTTTAGTTGTAAAATCAAGTATTACATCAGATATATGGTAATAAAACACACACATGGCAGTTGCAGGCTACACGTTCAGGCTGTCAGCAATGATGTATGAGAAATCTAAATGCAATAAATATTAACATCATAATCCCTGTTCAAATTGAATAAGCGCGAAAAAACACAAGCAATTATCTCACCTTCTTTAATATTTCTAAATAACCTTAAAAAAAACCATACTGCAACTTTAAGGCGTTTAAGTCAAAATGAAAACAAGTAAAATGTATCTGGCTGGCTTATAATTCACATGCGCTTTGTGCAACTGCCTGAGGCTTTCGATAGTATATCGGCCCATATTTACTCAGCAGTGATATGCCATAAAGACACCATGCTCATATTTACTAAGCCGTTTTGTTCGATAAGGCACCTTGTGACTCCTGAAGACAGCCTATTGACTTGAATTGGGCCCAAAATATCTCCACTTTGTAAAGATGCGCTGTAAGATATCTCTGAGCGTCGGATGGTGTCCTGTGGAATAGCACCGCTTAGTAAATATTGGCCAAATTGTTTGGTGGGTTTGGATCATTTCCAATAGGGTAATAGCAACATATTCTATTTATTGCTAAAATCTACAGTATGTAAAAGGAATGTCACTAGTGGGAAAACTTAGGAAATATTAAACAATGCAGCAGCATAAGATCAACATTATATATATATATATATAACCCTGTCTTCCCATAAGAGAAGGTACAAAAGCAGCAACACTCAGATAAGCAAAAAGACATGTATTAGCAGTGACAAACAGCACACTATAAACCCGGATTTCTATGGAGCATGTACCTTGACTTTACATTTGTTGCTTGGAGTGCTGGCTGCTGCTTTTTGTTATATATATATAAAACAAAAAGCAGCAGCCAGCATATATATATGGCCATTTGCATGTCATTTCCCAGAATCCCTTGCTGCAGTGGAAGTGCTGTGTGCTGGGTGATAATGGGGAAAGGCGGGGTTGCAGACCTGCCTAAGACATGCAGATGAGCATACAGTTGTATTTACATTTTATATATATATATATATATATATATATATATATATATATATATATATATAAATCAGCCTATGTACAATATGACATTATTCGGTACCGCTATCCAACATTGATGTTGAATGAAAGGAATGTCTATAGGAAAGCTTTTCGTTAGAAATTAGGTATGGTCACCCCAGCACACAGAGGCTGCATACATTCTAAAATAGAAAATGTAGGGAGAGAAGATGTTGGACCTGAACTCTTCCCAGAGTGAGAAGCAGTGATGAGAGAGGTGAGAGAGGAGAGAGGAGAGGGAGAGAGAGACAGAGAGGAGAGAGAGAGATTAAAGAAAGACAAGTTAAAGAAATGTACCACGAACACAGCAGTATGAGTTAGATGTCCATTAGGTGTTAAACGGAACCAGAAATATCCTGAAGAAGTTCTAGTAGATCGGAACAGGATCATTTAAAATTAAGGGATGCACTTTAGTGATTATCTGCTATACCTATTAAATTAATTTTATATTAAAGCAGCAATACTACTTTCAAACTTTTCTTTTTTATTATTGTATTTGTATATATATAAAGCATGTGACAATGAATAATTCTACATTCTTACCTAAGCTGGCAAGCATGTAATGCTCCTGTTATAAATCTGTCAAAATTCTGATTGTGTGCCTAACATAATGGCTTCTTCAGTCAGTGTAACTCAGTAGCTACAGTACAATGTATCATTTATTTATATATATGGGAACACTTGCAACAAATTATCACAAATTAGACTGTAAGCTCCTCGGAGCAGGGACTCCTCTTCCTTAATGTTACTTTGATGTCTGAAGCACTTATTCCCATGACCTGTTATTTATATTATCTGTTATTTATTTGATTACCACATGTATTTCTACTGTGAAGCGCTATGTACATTAATGGCGTCATATTAATAAAGACATACAATACAATACAAACAAGAAAGTGTTGCTAAGATCTTGCACTGCTTGGGAGGTGGCTTAAAATCTGCTATAGAAATCAAAGAATGCTTTAAAACTCATACAAAATGGCATTAAGAGTTGAATAAAAACAAAAAACAGTACCTAGTATCTAATACTACAGAACTGCTTTTTTTTAAAACATAAGATTTCCAGTGTTTTGCTGCTTTAAAATTAGGAACATGTCTCCTGAAACTAGGTATTTGACATTGCCGTTAAGAGTCTCCATGTACCCTCCAAATTGTGATCTCTGTTTGCTATGTGTATAAATTATAACATTTGAGAGCAAACACATCAAATTGCAACCACTCAATTAATTACTCAACTAACCGAATAACAAGTGATGCATTCTAGTGCTTTTGCATAGTACCACTATCCTAAAACATTCAATATTATAAATGCTCCACTGTCTCTTTAACATCTCTACCCATCCACCTATCAGTTAAAACAGCAACTACTTTTAAACCAACCGTTCAACTCCATCCTCCAAACCACCTGTTCTTTGTTGACTTAAAAATGATTCTGCCAAGTAGAAAGCAGTAAATTAGTATATGATGCCTTCAGTTAATCCTAAAAGTTATGTGAGCTTTTTAATTGTCATCCACTCCTTGACTTGGAAAGCTACCCTGTAGTACTATATTATAGTGCAAAATTCATAGACATCAGAGAGATCAAATGCGGTACAAAGTTCATTTAAAACATGATATGAAATACTTTGTTAAATAATGATACATCACTGCTGGCAGATGGTACACCATGTTTTGATAGCCTAGCTTTATAAATATTATGAATATGATCACATACCACATTGGTATTGCTACAACGAGTTACAATGATGTGTTTTTTGAGAGAGTGCCAGTGACCGCTGTATATATCCTCGGTGATGTTACAATGGCTTAATAAATGTGACATCAATCTTCTCCCAGGGTTCAGCAGTTTCTTTATGGGTTTAATGATGTCTGTATCTTTACTGTTTTCACACACAAATGATATATTTCTGTTACATTGGAAAAGGAAGACATACAGTTGCTACGTTTAAAACAACCCTACTGTGTTCTGATAGTTATTTGTTTTAAATGTTGCCAACAACTAAATCCAATAAAATAAAATGAATACACTAATATACTGAGACCCATATTTACTAAATGGTGATAAGCCATAAGACACCTTCTGGCGCTAAAAGACTCCTTCCGTGAGAATTGGCCATAAGGTGTCTTCCGGCATTGGAATGGGCCACAGCGCCACTTAGTAACTATGACCCGATGTGTATTCACATGCCCCATATTATAAACCAGGGGTGAGCAAACTGGGGGGCCGCCCCCCATGGGGGACGGGAGATTTTTCTAGGGGGGCGCAGCGGTTGCAGAGGCCCCGCACTCTTCCCCACGGCATTTAAATTAAATGCTGGGGGGATCGCGTGAGGCCTCTGCAACCTAAATTTACCGGGATTCAGACGGCTGTGTTGATGCGTCAAATGACGCCGCGGGATCATGTGATGTCACATGACCCCGCAGCATCATTTTATGTCAGGAACAGTGGTAAGGGGGGCGTGAGCACTGGGGGCAGCAGGCAGGGGGGGCACAGTTGCAAACATTTGCGCACCCCTGTTTTAATTGTATTGTATTGTATTGTATGTCTTTACTTATATAGCGCCATTAATGTACATAGCGCTTCACAGTAGTAATACATGTGGTAATCAAATAAATAACAGATAATATAAATAACACATGATGGGAATAAGTGCTTTAGACATAAACGTAACATTAAGGAAGAAGAGTCCCTGCCCGAGGAGCTTACAGTCTAATTGGTAGGTAGGGTGAACGTACAGAGACAGTAGGAGGGAGTTCTGGTAAGTGCGTCTGCAGGGGGCCAAGCTTTATGTATCATGTGTTCAGAATATCCACAGTGCTATTCATATGCTTCTTTAAACAAGTGTGTCTTAAGGTGGGTCTTAAAGGTGGATAGAGAGGGTGCAAGTCGGGTACTGAGGGGAAGGGCATTCCAGAGGTGTGGGGCAGTCAGTGAAAAAGGTTTAAGGCGGGAGAGGGCTTTAGATACAAAGGGGGTAGAAAGAAGACATCCTTGAGAAGAACGCAAGAGTCTGGATGGTGCATAACGAGAAATTCGGGCTGAGATGTAAGGAGGGGCAGAAGAGTGTAAAGCTTTAAAAGTGAGGAGAAGAATGGAGTGTGAGATGCGGGATTTGATCGGAAGCCAGGAGAGGGATTTCATGAGGGGAGATGCTGAGACAGATCTAGGAAAGAGTAGAGTGATTCTGGCAGCAGCGTTTAGGATAGATTGTAGGGGAGACAGGTGAGAGGCAGGAAGGCCGGACAGCAGGAGGTTACAGTAATCAAGACGGGAGAGAATGAGGGCCTGAGTCAGAGTTTTAGCAGTCGAGCAACAGAGGAAAGGGCGTATCTTTGTTATATTGCGGAGGAAAAAGCGACAGGTTTTAGAAATGTTTTGACTGTGAGGGGCGAATGTGAGAGAGGAGTCGAGTGTGACCCCTAGGCAGCGTGCTTGGGCTACTGGGTGAATGATCGTAGTTCCAACAGTAAACCACAACTGTACAAAAGCTCACTTATGGCCAGAAAGTAAAGCTAATGAAAAGCAGTAAGCACCTCAGTTCCTCCTTGTATTCTTAATGTTTGCAGCTAGTGATAGAGATTTAGGGCTAAATCACTCAAGGTCCATATTTGAAAAAACAAAACATTGATATCAGTCGCAGTGTAGTGGGTGATGAACAGTTGCAATAGAATATTCAGGGCCGGTTTACCCACTAGGCAAACTAAGCGGTCGCCTAGAGCAGGCCTGCACAACTCCAGTCCTCCACAGAGCCAGCTGTGATGAAGTAGGGATATCCTGAAAACCTGGCCTGTTTGCGGCCCTCGAGGACTGGAGTTGTGCAGGCCTGGCCTAGAGGGACAAAAATTTTGGGGCAGCAAAAAACTGGAGATTCCACGTAGCAGCAGGGCAGCTGACAGGGTGGGAAAGCTGGGACTACTTTTCCCGGCGAGTCAGGGGACCAGGGCACCCTGCCGGCGACCCTAACATGTGCGAGATCCACAGAGGAGGCTGATGGAACTGACAGGCCCCTCTGTTTTGAGATGCCCCTCAAGCAGTCCTTCCACCCTCCATGGCTGAAGATAAGCACAATCTGCTCCTACCCATCACCCTGTTGTGACCCTCCCAGCCCTCCAGGCTCATACATTTGCTACCAAGCCCATACCTCCTTCTCCTCCATCCCCCTCCCAGGCACATAACTATATACCCCCAGTACAATGATAATGTACAATCAGTATCATATTATCCTTTTCAATGTCAAATAAATCTGTAATTATAAATGCAGAATTTGTACTCATACTAATGCACATTATACAATTTTCAAAGTTAATTGTTAATTGTAGGGGGAGGGAGGGCAAGACTGAAGGTTTGCCTAGGGTGCCTAATACCCTTGCTCCAGCCCTGAGAATATCATGTAAGTGCGAATGGTATGACGGTGTAAGAACTTGAAATCAAAGAAAAGCTGCTGCTATAGGATAAATGAATAGTGTCAATAAAAGGAGATGAGAAAGTGCAACATCTGAATACAGACTTGTGAAAAGGTAACTAACATGTGTTAAAGTCCTACTGAAAGTCTTTCTCCAGAAGGTGGGTTTCTCGTGCAGTTTCAAAGATGGTGGAAGCCTGGTTAATAGAGGTTGGTTAGGCATTCCAAAGATAGAGTGTTACAAGAGAGAATGCTTCCAGATGGAACAGCGCCATAGAGACAACGGGAGTAAAGTGGAAGCAGGCTTGAGCAGAGCAAAGTGTGCATGAAGGGGCATAGTGAGAGATTACAGATATAGAAAGGTTGAGAACTATGTAATGGAGAAAACAGGGATAAACTGATGTTCAACTGGGGTACTGTACCTAAATAGACCAGTAGGTCACTGGATAATTCTAGTGATGTAAGGTGGGTGAAAACTATGAATGATTAAGTGAACATCAGAAACAAAATGGAGGATACAAAGAAGTGTATACTCCAAGAAAAATCACGTTGTTGCACACCAGCCAAAGTAAACCATAACATTTAATAAATTGATTAAAACATATATCACTGTAAATAGTGTCTAAGCAGTAATTAAAAATGTATATAATATTGGGGTGGGGAAGGGGGGAAGGGGAGTGAACACCAATCAGTTAAGGTTTAAAATCAATGTAGAGTCAAAAGAAAATCCCTTGAATAGGGACGTATATGCTCTGTGCCTAGAACGGTGCAGCGATGTGAGTGCTATCAGAGAGACCGAATAATGAGATGCATGCAATAGATATCTCTGGTGTAAATAACCGAGCACTTTAAAAAGCTGTAATGCTGGTAGAGGCTAACAGCAAGTGGATTCAGGCAGTAAAAGAAGATCCAGTATATGACTACAACAATGGCAGTATATTAACATGTAGCACTATATCAATTTAAATGCTTTGCTACAGAGTAGGCAAAAGGCTGCCGGCACGTAGAGGCAACTGTGTTTCTATAGTTGCGTAACATAGCGTGATACTAGCAGACACCGTCTGTCTGTGGGTCTGTGTTAGTGGGGATGGGTGATATAACCGGGAATTGCAGGTCTCAGCGAGTGGGTTATTAGGATCAGCACCCCATCCACAGTCGAATCGCCTATGATCAGCATCCTGTTTTTTACCTGGCAGCCACACTCACTGCCACTGGATGCATTGTGAGTGTGGGGTCTGATAGCTATAGCAACATACTGTAGCTGCGTCTACATCAGTGTTTTTCAACCAGGTTTCCTAGGAGCCCTTGGGTTTCCCGTGCATCCCTAATGGGCTCCCTGCAATTTTCTGGTCATTTGAAAATTGCATCAAATACAAGAATTTACAATGTATCTGATCACAGAGTTACTATGAGACAAGGCTGTAAGTTCCTCAGAATTTCACTTAGGGTTCCTTAACCATAACAAGGTTGGAAACCACTGCTCTATGTGCAAGCAGCTTTTTGCCTACTCTGTAAGCAAAGCATTTAAATTGATATGGTGCTACATGTGTGTATATTGCAACTACAGCTACACAGCTGTCTCTACGTGCCGACAGTCTTTTGCCTACTCTGTAGCAAAGCATTTAAATTGATATGGTGCTACATGTTAATATACTGCCACTGCTGTAGCCATATACTGGATCCTCTTTAACTGCCTGGATCCACTTGCTGTTAGCCTCTACCAGCATTCCAGCTTTTTAAGCGTGCTCAGTTATTTACACCAGAGATATCTATTGCATGCATGTCATTATTCAGTCTCTCTGATAGCACTCACATCGCTGCACCCTTCTAGGCACAGAGCATATATGTCCCTATTCAGGGCAGTTTCTTTTGACTCTTTTGACTCTACATTGATTTTGAGCCTTAAGTGATTGGTGTTCACTCCCCTTCCCCCCATCCCACTATTATATATTTTTTAATTACTGCTTAGATTCTATTACAGTGATATATGTTTTAATCAATTTATTAAATGTTATGTTTTACCTTGGGTGGTGTGCAACAACGTGATTTCTCTTCGAGTATACACTTCTCTGTATCCTCCATTTTGTTTCTGATGTGAACTATGCAATGCCCTAAAACACAGGAGAGACAATATTGAAATAAATGTTGGATGATGGTGTAAACTACATAGTATAAAGTTCACTATGTGTCATGCAGCACTGCTTCCCTGTCTTATTCTTTTGCTAATATGACAAATAATCTATCTGTTAACATAAATAAAACACAGAAATAGGCATATTGAGGATAAGATCCACAAAGCTCCATTAAATCAGGACTCATAGGGTGAAGTTACCTATAACCATAATGGACGTTATTTTCTACAAAGCTAATTATATGCAAAAATACATGCCGTAATACATCTCATTAGGATTGGATTTAACATCACATTAAAGCTGCAGTTCAGTCAATATCCTGCATGTGTGGTTTTTTTAATAAATCAGTTCTGTAGTAAGAAAAAATACTTTTAGCATTTTCTGTTTTTAAAAAAAACAACTTTTAAAGACCAATTTTCTTGTATTCTATTCCCCTTCATGTCCTGTCACAAGCCCTGGCACACCCCTTTGTCAGCCCTGCCCTCCCTCTAGCACATGTCAGTGCAGCATTGCTCATGAATATTCATGAGCTTCCACTGACAGACAAGCAGAATATAAACAGATCCCTTCACTAATTATGTCACCAAATTTCGACCTATCAATACATGGAGAACGAATTGACCTGCAGCTATACAGTTCTTTAGGTAATTAGAGATTGCACACATAAAACTATTGAAGTAAAAAAATAAATTAAAAAAAAAAAAAAAAAGACTGAACTGCAGCTTTAAGTTAGCAAAACATTTCGTTAGCTTCTAATAATGTGACATTAAGTATGTCTTAGCCGTACTCCCATCCAGAAACCGAAATAGGTGTTTAACTCAAGTTGAGCGGGAGGAGAGGGAACTAATGCTATGTTAGTAACTCATGCCTAACTGTGGTGTTACAGACACTGAAATAGGCCTGGATAGATGTATGTGAGTAACGGCAGGTTTAGGTAGGACCGTCCTAACTAACATGGAGCAACTAATAAAGCACAAACAGGCACCAAATGATTAAAGTGATTAAATTATTTGCAACACAATACCAGTGTATAAAAGTGCTTCACAGAGATACTAGGCTAGGACCAACGCACACGAGGTGGGTACGATTATAACAGATAATGAATCGTTAACAATAGCTTGTATAACAGGATAATGGATATATAATCTTGATCATGGTGTGGACATGAAAAGACAAAATACAAGAGAAAAGGGTATAGTGTGATACTGTATTGTATATTAAACACGAAACTGTACAGTTTCAACTCACAATTAACCAAAAGGCCAGGCACAGACAGACCACAGTGTGCCTCGCATGAAGCTGACCGCTCCAGTCGTCCTCTCTGTGCTGTGGATGCACGAATCCTCTGTTTTGGCGTGTGACATCACTACCGCTTGTGACATCAGGCGCAATACTCAGGTCTCAGTTTTTTCCACGTGTCCTCATCTCCACAGGTACCAACCTTCAAAGAGAGAAATTCTAGAGTGACTCTGCAGGCTCTTGCGATAGCCTAACACGTTTCACTCCTTAGAGCTTCATCGGAGGCTGACCCACTGATTAAGCCACCTGCGCTGAAGCAGGGGTATCCTGAAAACCTCATCTGTTGGTGGCCCTTGCGGACTGGAGTTGCCCACTCCTGAACTGGGCAATAAGGCTTAACATGACGTTACATAAGGTTAACATCATCTTAAGTCACGTAACAAAGCTTTGTGGATCTGGTTCTAAGGGCAAGTTACAGAATAGAAGGAGAGTTCATGACTTCGCGAGTAGATAAAAATGTAATCTTATTATGCACTTGGAGTTATTAAAAAATCGACAGAAAATTAAAACTACCCAGGAAATGTGTACATAAAATATACAAAGAATGGATACCAAACAAATCAGAGGAAGTTAAACAAAGCACATTTTATTTGAATCTATGATCTTGCTTCAATATTGTGCAGTAAAATGAACCGCACAACACTAGAGAACAACGCACATAGGATCTCTATATTTTTTCATAGAAGGCCACCATTGTATGATAAATGAACTACAAAGGAGGATAACGGAGTATACCTGAATGCAGAATGTATATCACATTAATCAACTATGAAGAGTGTTATGACTCAGTAAAAATTCATTCTGCCTGAAAACAATTTAGGGTCAAGTGAGGAGGTCTGTTTTAGCTCCCCAGCCAGAATGTCGACAGACTATCCTACATGAATATGTATTTAAATAATTTGGCTCTGTTCTATTTTGAGTTTCTGTACATGTCTGCGAGGTTAAGAAGATGGGATTTGTTAACGAGCGATTTGAGGATGACTTAGAATCAAGAGAGTTAATTGTGTTAGTTTGTGATTTCTACCTACATGTCTACAGTGCATAATTTTTTTTAAATGTCTTTGGTTCTGTATATTTGAATACTACAGTGCTGTGTTTCTCAGTATAGTTCTCTCAGACACTACTAATAAAATCCAATAGCTCTAGATAGATGCTTTTCTAGAACTGTACCTTGAATACGTTTATAATGTACAGGGTTTGGACAGGGCAATAATGGGACATCGCATTTTGGGCCAGTGTAGGCCGATAATCAGTAAATGTTTGATGACGTTAGTAAGCCTCAGTATTCAGTTCCTCAGACATAATGTCACTTTTAGTTAGCCTTAAACTCTATCCAACGTCTATGAAATAGTTTACAGAATTGGTTTCCAGAAGTGGAGAATATCATCTTTGTTTTAATTTGATATCAAAATCCAGTCAATTTAATTTTTTACATTTTAAAACCAGTCAAATGTTTTACAAGGTCTGCCAGGTTTGTATACAGACATGTGGAATATGGTACCATAACCTTATATTGGAGTGTTACAGTGACAGAAATTAAGTGGGTATGTAGCGAACCACTGAAAATATGACATATTAAATAATTAAAGCTTTTGCTGGAATGGTTCATTATCCCACTATTCCAAGAGTCAGTGAAAGCGATATTGAGCAGTAAGACAGTTGAGCAGTAAATGTGAAATGATTACTTACCCAAGTTAATTAGATAAATTCAGCCACTAACATTAAAAAAGAGTTCATTTGCTTCCCACTGCAAGGTCTTAGGTGTGCAGTAAATTGTATTACTGTCTTTACTTCCACCTGCAAACATTAACCCCCTTATGTGCCAGAGGGTGTGACAGGGTTTATTTTTACAATGAGTTAGATAATGTTGTAAAATAACTGTTATTGTCAACTCTGCTGAGACACTTTAAAAAATGATGCTGTGGAATTGCCTACATGTGCCTCATCTATAACATCCAAGTCGTGTCTGTTCTGTACAGGTTAAAATCATTGTTACACAGTCAGTTACTTCTCAGAGAAAACTGAATGAAGTATAGCTTCAGGAGGAGATGTTATCAGACAATAGGATCCTCATTATCTGGAGATGTTGGCTCATTGTCTGCTGACAGCTCTCAAATGTAAGAACCTGTTAATCAAGTTTCTTGAAATTGATGTAGATTTATTAAAAAGATTTACAGCAGCTCAGACCTAGTGGGGTTTGCAAGGCAGCAACAGGGATTTAAACTTGTAGAACTCGACACATCCCTTTATAATACAATTCTTCCCATTGGTCCATGCTACCACTCTCCAAATACACAATCAGGGTGACTTGACATAAAGAGGGGAACATTAGAGATAACCCCCTTAAGAATACACGTAATGGCAAAACAAATAGTCTTAGAGCAAGATACAATGGGCCATATTTACTAAGTAAGTGTCAAAATCAGTGTCAATATTTTCCAAATTAGCACGTAGGTGGAGTTTTTATTGTGCGGAAGCCTGAAGTCCTGCAACCATAGTGGAGAGATGAGAGAAGACGTACAACCCCAATGCTCGTTTCACAATTCTGCTACCTTCCGGAGGCTGTTTTCCACACTACTGCTGATGAGGTACAGGTGCAGCCACGAGTATCCGAACACATTCAGTTTGAATGGGACTGCCAGGGACCCCCACTGTGTTAATCCGATGGGCCATTAGTCTGTCTGCAGAAATGTCACAGAAATGTTGCAGCATTACTGGGAGATTGCCCCAGATTTTCCAAGGCAAGTGTTCGGATACTCGTGGCTGCATCTGTATCAGTACTTCCAGGCATCTGACATCAAGACACTCCTATCAATTTCAGTACGCCCATAACTCTGTCACACCAATAGGTCCCGACAGGCTTATTTGCAAAAATAGAATGGAAAACATATGCAATATTAAAACACAAACAAAAATATACAATTATAAAAACATAGAAAAGCCTAATGAATCATTTAAACAAATTGGCATCGTAGAGCTAAACCTTACTATCCACCTGCATTCTCTTTACAAAAGTTGTTTCTCTGATGTTATAGGCACATAAATGTTATTACTTGGACAAGTCAAATAGTATAATCACCCCTTTGCTTTTACATGTCAAAAACAATCTGATACAGAAACGTGTGTAATAAATAAATAAATAAATATCTTTATTTACATAAAACTGCCATCTGCTTCACAGCAGTAATACACATGGCATAATAATATAAACATAATGGGAATAAGCGCTTCAGACATAAAAGTAACTTTAGGAAAAAGGGGTCCCTTCACAAAGAGCTTACAATCTAAGTGGTAACTAGGAAGAAGGTACAGACAGTAGGAGGGTGTTCTGGTAAGTGCGTCTGCAAGGGGTCAAGGTCGATGAATGAAGTGTGTAGTATCAGCCAGCAGAGCGATCCATATGCTTCATTAAAGAGGTATGTTCTAAGATGAGTCTTAAAGGTGGAGAGGGAAGGTGCCAGTTGGATATTGAGGGGAAGGACATTTCAGAGGTGTGGGGCAGTGAGTGAGAGATTTTAGGCGGGAGAGGACTTTAGATACAAAAGGGGTAGAAGGCATCCTTGAGCACAACGCAAGAGTCGACCAGGTTTGTAACGAGAAATTAGGGCTGAGATGTAAGGAGAGGCAGAAGAGTGTATAGCCTTAAAAGAGAGGAGGAGAATTTTGTAAGTAGTGTGGGATTTAATAGGAAGCCAGGAGAGGGATTTCAGCAGGAGAGACGCTGAGACAGGTTTAGAAGAGAGCAAAGTGATTCTACCAATAGTGGTTTTCAGTAAGCCCTGTGAGTGCCTGTCATTCATACATTTGTTATCTACCTAGGAAAGGGTAAATAAAGCCCCATGGAATTGTATTGAATGAACTCAAATGTAATTACTATTTAGAAATACTCTTTATAAACATTAATATTACTTTATTTAACATATATTTATGTATACATGAGATAATAAAATGTACATATTGCACCTTAATCTAAAACCAGAAACAACATTTTGTTTAGAGACAAAGCCAGACGCAAAACACAGGACCAAGTGAGCATAAAACAATAAATTATTTCATGATATAATATATATATTGAGGGGCGTGCTGAGGAAGGTCCTATACAGGACCGAAACGTTGGATGTTTTGTGCCTGTTTGTTTCTTTAATATATTTGATTTTTGCATTAATACCTTGAGTGCTGTTTTTGTTTCCCATTGGGACACACATTTTTCTATTGATTGCTATAGAACATGCACCTGCCCTATTGAAGCCACTGAAGTGCCTGCTGCTACTACTTTCTATATATATATATATATATATATATATATATATATATATATATAGAATTGTCTCAGGAGAGAGAGAGAGAAATATATATATATATATATATATATATATATATATATATATATTTCTCTCTCTCTCTCCTGAGACAATTATATATATATATATATATATATATATATATATATATATATATATATTTCTCTCTCTCTCCTGAGACAAGGTAAATCATTGCTGATGTCAAACACACCACCTCAATGTAATCTCCCTAGCCGGGCAGGGAGGGTTACATATATGTTGAAAGTGAAAATTTGGAGCTTCTATTATGCTTGCAAGAAGAACCATATTGTGCGTGTTGGCTGCTATTTCGGACCACACTCGGTACAAGGGCTATCGTGGGATGTGGGAATGATTTAGGAACCCAGTTGCTGTCTCAGGATTAACTCCACATGGCATACACGGAAAATCTGTTTCGTGTTCTGCTGCTTGCCAAAGGCGTCAACATTTGGTGGGAAATGGAAGCCTTGGAAAACCACTGCAAGTTGGTTAACCCCTTCAGCAACTGGAAAAACAAAGAGTCAACTCTAAGAATTTCGTTCATCCGTCAGATATTTATTCTACCTAAAGATTGGGTGTTTTTTTTTTTTTTTTTTTGGAGATAAAGCTCCGATGTAGAATTTGACACACATTATTTTGAAATCTGAAGTGCTTCATTTCAAAGAATAAAGGCAAAAATCCACCTGCAGAATTGAATACGCGCAATTATAATGAAAGAAGAAGGCGGCCAATTCAGCTGTAGTGAATCAGAGTTGTGGGGAATTTCTTTTCTAACTTCTCGCTAACGAATCCATGAACTTGTTGCCTGAAACAGAAGGGAGGATCTGACCCAAGGACAGTCCGTGTGGCTGCTGGCTTCTAACTTCTTAAAGAGGCGCCTTATGAAGCATTTGTGAGTTTGCCAGTCAAACAAAAAAGGCGGGGGCAAATGAAAAAATGCTTTTGAGATGTTACACTTTTAATGCTCCAAGACATATATCATGAGTAGTGATGTACCGAGCACTGGGTAATTACCCGGTACTCAGTTTATACGGCGCTTTTTCAGCTAACCGGGCATTACCCGGACACGGCAGCAGGGGGCTGGGCCCGGCAGCGGGTAGGAACTGGCGCTGGGTAATGTCAGAGTAGCTGAAAATACTTCATCACTTACCTGCAGCTGGCGACGGAAGGTGAGGAAGACCACAGCGACATCTGGGAGCAGGAGCAGTGTCCTTGTGGCGGTGGCAGCGTCAGAAGTCTGTGTTCAGCTGGAATACAGCACACAGCTGATACCAGTGTGAGCCGGGGAACTGTGTGACCGGAACAGGAGTGTTCCTATAGAACAGCCGGGGAGGAGCCGGCTGTCCAATAGGAACGCTGCTGCTCAGGTCACATGGTTCCCCCGGCTCACACTGGTATCAGCTGTGTGCTGTATTCCTGCTGCTACTGCGGGCCGAACACGGACTTCTGTTGCTGCCACCGCCACCAGGACCTCTGCTGCTACTTCCAGAAGTCGCCGCAGTCTTCCTCAACCTACAGGTAAGTGCCGGTCGGGTAACCAGGTACCCGGCCGGGTAAAATGATTCATTTTGACCGGATAGCCGTTACCCGATTTTCTGAAAAATTAGGACCCTGTACAACACTAATCATGAGGCTTTGACACGCTAGGGGCCCTATGATGTAGAGGGTACGTCATGCTATAAATGCTCATTTTCTAGGAGTATTTTCCACTTCTATTCGCATCGTTTGAGGCCTACCTGTGACCACATGCTCGCTACACCAAGTGATCACATGGTTAAGATCCGGTGGCATAGAGGTGCCGCAGATCTATTATCACTAAAAAGGCTTATTAAAAAAGGCTTGCGTGTCTCAGTAGCTTCTTTCCAAAGTGGCAGAGTGAGGGGTACATGGGAGGGGGGGGGTTACATTTCTAGAGACATAGGCCCTTATTCTGTAAGGTGTGATAGCACGTCATCTGCGCTATCTCCTAAACAGCCCTATTAAACTTAATGGGACTATTCATGCGATAGCACGTCGTCTGCGCTATCACACTTTACAGAATAAGCCACATAACCCCTAGAATGTAAACTAGGCACTAAGTCAGCTTTATACTTTGCCTAAATGTTTCATAATATAATAGTGATTGTATGCTATAAATCCATATTGAGATTATCTTATATCACAACACATCATTAGTCAAACAGATTAACATAAGTATCTGAAATGCTTATGCACCCGACAAATTAAAGCATATTCAATGTTCACGGGGCCTCTCGAACAGTACGAGGCAGACTGTTCCAAAGAATAGGAGCAGCGTGGCTAAAAGCTCGGACCCCAAATATTAATATTATAAACTTTTTTTTTTTTAAATGTGTATGCTTTTTTTAATTCAAATATTCCCTTCCCCTCCATAAGAGGCCTGCAAGACATCCCTCTGGCAGTGAATGAGTTAACCTATTCCACATGTCACCGCTAAGAGTTCAATCGGATCCACAGTGGGACTGCACCTTTAAGAACATCTGCCTTTAGAATCCATGAACAATAGAGTTTGTATAGAGCCTGCCGTGTGGCATGGCTTTGATTGAGCAGCAGGGGGAGCCCAGCTTGCAGAAAATCCCCAATATTTTACTGTTTGCATCAAGAATATTACCATAAAGTGAATGTGACACTGCATTTCCAAAATCTTATTTTAATCAGAAGGGGACCAGGAATAACTAGTTTAAAACAAAGCCTGATTTATGATGACTCATATATTATTTGATGAAAACCTTTAAGATTTATTCACACAAAAACCTTTAATGGTATATTACACAAAGTTTTATCACTCCCTGCTTGGGAAAGAAGTGTCAGCATTAGCATCCCACTTGGGACTAGATAAACATGTTTTTGAAATTGTTCCAAGACAAAAGTCTATTACTTTAACAGTAATTAGTTTATAATACAATGAGAATAGAAAATCGGCTTCGGTATTAAAGGTACAGTCACACCTGGTAGTCGCTCAACAATTGTATTCCTTCAACACCTTATCATCGTATTCCTTCAACACCTTATCATCGCTGTGTTATTTGAAAGCTTGTAACTTATTAACTCATCAATATATCTGTTGTTCCAATAAATATTATCACACTACCTACTCTGTCCCCTCCATTTATTTTTTTTACTACATGTTACCATCTTGATCATATGCTTCATTGTAACAAATACTTTGGACAAATATTGTACACATGTGATATCTTTTTGTCCGGAGCACTTGAGTATTTTTCTAAAAGCTCATTACAGGCAGTCCTCGGTTATCCAAAGGAATCCGTTCTGGAAGTAGCGTTGGATAGTGAAACCGTTGTAAAGTGAGTCCCATGTTAATCAGTGGTGGTGAGCGTCGGATAACGCATTCAGGCGTCGGATAACGTATTCCAGCGTTGAAAAACTGCCCATAGAGAGGCTTTGTAAAGCGTTGGATATGCCATTCGTTGTAAAGTGAACCGTTGGATAACGAGGACTACCTGTATAGCTACATTGAAATGACAGCAGAATTTCCCCTTAGCCTTAGGACAGACTTTGTTATTTGCCAGGAAGTGCTACTCTGTAAGACAGCTTGGGCCTGGTTTAAAGTTTTGTCGGAAATGCGAAAAAAATAACAGCGGCGTAAAAATATTAGCACTGCTTAGGGTTGTGGAGGTTGGGTCCAATTTCTGGTGCCGACTGGCGCTAGTTAGGGTGGCTTGGAGCGAAGGCCGCAGCTGGGGAGAGATGGGGCTCGATAACGGTGGCCCGGCAGCTGGACAAGGAAGTTCGGGCCCAACTTCCATCTGGAGGGCCCGGGACAGAGATCTTTCCCCTGAAAATACGAGACAATTAGGCATCCCGACAAACCTTTCCGGAACAATGGGACAATTAAATGAGAAAAGGGAAAAAATCCCATATATACGGGATGTGGCAACCCTAGCATTGCGCCAACATAATTACAGGGTTTATGATGCAATTTAGTGTTAGATGCTAATCATAAGCAGCTGGTGTTAAAAAAATGCTTATAAGGTCTTGGATTAGCGTTATTGCTGATGCGCCGATTGTAAGTCTGCCGCAATTCTACCACAGTGTGTAACAATTACGCATGCTTGCATCATCAGACGTCTTTAAAAAAAAAAAACTCTTTTGGATGTGACCTTTGTCTGCAATTATTATAGCCCTATAAATTCTTTGCCTTCTCCTGCCTCTTGGTCTATTGCCCTGTAAAGCATTCTGTGCCAGGGAGAGGCCGTGCATCAACCAAGCAGCAAGAGGAGCCATGGTTTATCAATGAAATCTATGGCGGACTCAATGTGTTCTTAAAGTGTAGTCCGATTTGCACATGGTCCATGTAGGCGCAGAATGATGAAGCCTTTTTAAATTGAGAACCGCCATTAAAACTAATTTAATTTGGACGCCAGTGCAAGATGTGCACATTTTTCCAAAACTCGTAAAACCTTCCAATTGTGCCCACTCAATAAGTTAGTGCTACAGTTCCCCTGCCATGAACCTGTTCCAAATTGGCCCCTTCTGGAAGACACTTTAAGGCCTTTATTTGGCAGCGGCCCTGGGCATGGTAACGAAATAAAAAGAATAATAGGGCTCCTATAACATCAATAACATTAACCAGTGAAATGTTATACATGACATGACATATTTCTCTGGATCTTTCACATAAAGAACACACTCACGTAATTTAGCTATAACTTTCTTTACTCGGATATTTGATACTTCCTCATACTCCAATATTCTGCTATATCCCAGTGGTGAATTTCAGCGGAAACCGCACAATTGGCGGCTTTGGTGACTATAGACCAGGGGTGGTCACCGTCAGTCCTCAAGGGCCATCCAACACGTCCAGTTTTCAGGATATTGCTGCTTCAGCACAGGTGGCTCAATCAAACAGATTGAGCCACCTGTGCTGAAGCAGGGATATCCTGAAAACTGGACCTGTTGGTGGCCCTTGAGGATTGAAGTTGCCATCCCTAGTCTGTAGACTGAGCCTCTAAGGCACAAAAGGGGCAAACTTACCTTTTATTTGACAGGTACAATAAATGAAAAAAATAACTTACTTCCTTACAGATATGAATCCCGAATGTGGTTTGAGAATAAACCTAAAATATATTATGCTGGCAAATCGTCTATTAAAAGCACCACAAGATATAGCTGGGTTAAAATTAAAAGTTATAAATCATTCTTTACAATTGCCTTTTTCAAATATATATTGTATATTTCTTTGGTTAGAAGGGAAATGAAAATAGAGTCAATAATATGATATTTCGCGAGTGGCAGATAAAGAAATAAAAAAAAGTGTTTGCTGAGTTATATTTCCAGTTAGAAGTTAGAAGTTGCAATCGCCTCTTCTCTGGATCCCATTGAAGAATGTTTTGTTCTGGAAATATGGTTTAGAATCTCAAACTCAGCACTTTTGGTAACATTGCCTGTTTTTTATATATCTCAGCAGCAAGAGACACAGTTATTCTGCTTAATTTGTGATTATTATTTTGTATCTCTTCCCTATATACTTTAATAACAAAGACAATACATTCAATTTTATTCCACAGTATTGTTGAAATTAAGGTTCACTGAGAAAATTATTACATTGTAAATGAGGCTCACAAAAAACATTAGGGCCTATATTACCTGCGCAGTGCGATTGCATACGACACATTCCAGCACAGCCGGTATTTATTGAAGGGACTGTAAGGTGTCTTCCAGCATGGAGGGTGTCTAATGGAGTTAGGTTGCGCTTATAGTGCCGGCGATGTGACGTCGCGGCAAAACATATGTATTGCCGCCGTCGTGTGCGCTTATAGTAAGCGCGACGTGATGGGAGCGACGCTGGCGGTGCGAATTTCTGAAGCCGGTCAAATTTGATTTTTCAGAGGCTGTAGTCACATGTGACAGCCTCTGAACCAATCAAAGACCTGGTCGCCCGCACACTATAAGCGCGGCCTAACACTGCTGAGTGAATATTTCTTTATTTTATTTATTTATAAAATGTTTTACCAGGAAGTAATACATTGAGAGTTACCTCTCATTTTCAGGTATGTCCTGGGCATAGAGTTAAGATGACAAATAATACATGGTTACAAATATAGTTACATAAGTGAACAGGGTATACATTATATACAAGACATTGCATGCACAGTTAAAGATGATATATATTATAGGCTTATGTAACAATTACAGACCAGATTAATATATGAGACAGCTTTAGTTTTGAAAGAATTTAGACTGGTGGCGGCTGTGAGAGTCTCCAGTAGATTGTTTTAGTTTTGGGGTGCACAGTAAGAGGAGGAGGAGCGGCCGGATACTTTGCTGAACCTTGGGACCATGAACAGTCTTTTGGAGTCAGATCTCAGGTGATAAGTGCTGCATGTGGTAGGGGTGAGGAGCTTGTTCAGATAGGTGGGTATCTTGCCCTGGAAGTATTTGAAGGCAAGACAGGAAAGATGAACTTTCCGCTTAGACTCGAGTGATGACCAATCTAGTTCTTTGAGCATTTCGCAGTGATGTGTGTTATAGTTGCATTGGAGAACAAAACGGCATATTGAATTGTAGAGGGTGTCAAGTTTGCTAAACTGGATTTGGGGTGCCATTGTTTTGTTTTATACAAAATTCAAACAAAGTATTTAAAATCTATCTTCTAGTCTCACACGTATTTTCCACTATAGCTCAAATTACTCTCCATTCTGAGTTTGTGCTTCACCCTGAAAATCCTCTTGCACATAAATGCAAAGTTTTTTGGGGAGCCCAGAAACAGTGGCCACAATCGGGCATTGATGGGAGCAGCTTTTTAGCTCTGCTCTAACTTCTGCAACTTTGTAATCACTACAGCATTGGGTCCTCAGCCTCACTTTGGTATGGGGCTGTAACCAGCAAAATAGTCTGACAATGTTCTGGTTGTATGGTTTGTTCTATGTTATTCAGTTTGCAATTATTCCATTTGAAAATCTATTAAACATATACTGAATTATGAAACAACCGTTAGAAATAGGAGAGAAGATACATGGTTACACGGATGAATGTTTTCAATTCATTTCACCTATACATTTTTTTCAATATATTGTTTTCCATTTTCATTGCAGTTTTCAGTATACAAAAGTGAAATTTTCCATTGAACACCATATAGCCCAGTACTGCTATCCACTGTGTGCTTAGTTTTTATAATAAATATTAATGAGAGCAGACTAGATAAGTATCTTTTAAACTAAGGATTGCACATGAATTTGAAATGGTTCTAATCTTCTTCAGTGCTGGAGTGTGAACATTGTGTATGTTTCATTCATTTATCTTTGATTTCCATCAGCTGTAGAGAGATCTCCCTTTCTACCTCTTTGTTTTACTTGAACACTCTAAAGTCAATGAAGATGAAATCCAAGATTAAGGATAAGTTTCAACCACAAATCAAATAAATTAGGGTGGGTAAAAAAAAGTGACAAAAACCCTCACGGCAAAGGGGTTTTGACACATTTTTAACCACCATCACTTATTTAATGTGTGGTTGAAACCTATCCCAGCTTCATATTACAACGCCAGTATTACCATCCTCACACTGATGAGACCCAAAAGGTCGAAACAGCTGTCTGTGGGTAGGTTTACTGGCTATGCACTTCTTTAACCCCATGCTGTGCTGAAAATCGGTGTCATATGGCAGGCATAAGCTTTTAGGGGTCCATGTTACAATGGACATAAAGCAAAAGTGGTCACTGTATGCTCATTTTTCCTGTATTCTCCCAGAATCCCTTGCTGCTGTGGAAGCACAGCATGCTAAGAGATAGTGGGGGAAAGCAGGGTTACAGACCTGCCTGAGATGTGAACGTGCTCAGGAGTGATATTTGTATTTGCAAGATTAAAGATCACATTCCTGTAGTATCTGCTCTGTAACAAGACACAGGACAAAGAAACTTACAGCTTCATAACTCCTTGCAGGTTGATAAATAGCTTTTTAATCACTGGCTCTTGTTCTGTTCTGTTGTGGTTATGTAACATGCCATATTTCTTGTCTCGTCAGTGTTTACGTTAATGTATCTACATGTTTTATAAGCACATGACAAATATAGATATTACTTATAGTGACTGTGGCATATATTGGTGGCCCCTCCGGCACTGAAGTTCTAATGATGTCAATCATATGCTTGTCTTGTCATGTCTATTATATATATATCTGATACACTAAGCACTACACGTAAAAGTAATGACCATATTCCCAAACAGAAAAGCACTGCCCTCCCCCATGTGTAGCAGTGTGATGCCAACATGGCAAGATCATGGTATTAAATAATATTCTGGATCTATACTTGATGGACTTCAATACTGTCTTATTATGTTAATCCAAATAATAACTTTTATAGCAGTCATTGAGTAGAATGCTAAAAATGACTTTATGGCCTCTTAATATGATATGTAGAAGCCAGGATTAGAATACAAATTTTTAGTACTAATTGAGTAGGTACTGTAAATATTTCACATAAATATGACTCATTAAACCAGGAGTGTCTCAGTCATTGGCTGAGCCACTGATTGAGTCACCTGTGCTGAAGCAGGGATATCCTTAAAACCTGACCTGTTGGTGGCCCTTGAGAACTGGAATTGGCAACCCCTGCATTAAACTATATGCCTGCTAACTAACTGCAGGTGAGCTGCGTGATAAGGATTCAGTCCTTGTTTCCTTCTCCAACTTGATCCTTTGTTACTCTGGTAACATACCTGTAGCCCTATACTTACTAAAGGGGGCTAAGCTTAGCTGCCTCCCCCTCCACCGTCCTTTCAGTGAATATGGGCCACAGAGCTATCTGGGGCACTAATAACATAATTGGGAGTATCCATGCATTTAATAAATAACACCCACTTAAGCAAAATTAGTTTGGGGGCCTTACTTAGGATCACTGCAACATTTTTTTCATCAGAAGCATGAATTCCTAATGAAAGTAGTATAGATTGTTAATTCCATAGTATTTGTCCCTGTGATTTTAAGGTCAAAACATGCAAAGTTATTACAACAGGGCCCTGGGTATACGGCGGGTTCCGTTCCAGGGGCCCGCCGTATAGTGAAAATCGCCGGAAAACGGATCCGGCGATTTTCAGTTCTGTGCATGCACAGAACAGCGTTTTTGCCATTCTGCGCATGCGCGGCCTATGGTCTGCTCGCGCAAACTACGGTATGCGCAGGCAGACAACGGTCTGCGCATGCGCGCCGGGCGCAACCGCCCATTCTGCGCATGCGCGACTGAGGATCAAAGATGGCGACCCCCTTCTCTGTGCCGCCATATCGGCTGATCGCCGAAAAGCGAAGCGCCGAGAAGCGTGGCCCTGCTGTATTTATGTATATAAATGTTATTTATATAGCGACAATAGTGTACTCGGCGTTTTACAAAAATTAGAAAACAGGGAAAATAAAATACAATCAATGTGGATAAAAGAAGAAGCAAATGATAGCACAAGGCAAAGGGAGACACTGCCCCAAAGAGCTTACAATCCAAGGGGTATATTGGGAGACTTGCATAAATAGTAGGAGTAAAAGTGCATTTATTAGAAGTGCAAGTCAGGGAGATCAAGGGCTTTTGGAGTCAGTAGCGTAGACATAGATAATTTAATGAGATCCTTCTCTTGAGAGGTGAATTTTCAGCTGGGCTTTAAATATAGAAAGAGATGATGCTTGAATGCTTGAGGAGTATTAAGTAGAAGAGAGTACTATAGGTAAGGTGGCGATAAGTTAAAAAGGTTTGACATGAGAGGGCTTTAGAGGTAAAAGGTGCAAAGATGAGACATTCTTGGGTTGGCCATAAGAGGCGAGTTATATTAAGTTATAAAACAAATGTCAAAGGAGAATGTATCACAGGGCTGAGGGCTTTTACTTAGTTGCAACTCCATTGCACAGTGGTACTACGCTTAAATACCCAGGTCTAACTCACTATATCCATAAGTAAACCTACTTTCAATCCTTAGCAAGGAACGGCTTGTCTTTGTTCTGTTTTCCTTAAACCTCTCATTGCTGGTAGAACCCTTACCACAATATGCAGCACCTCCAGCACAGAAGGCATTAGGCCTTAACTTGGGACTGTATTGCCTGACCCTTCAACTGACCTCAACCTCTTGCCCAGTTCGTGGGATATGAAACACGCCCCTGGTACACTGTCTTCTACAATGAAAGGGTTATATGATAAATGAATCTTTCCCTTTGACCAACCCGCGGCTAGGGAAGTAACTGCTGCTTTCTCCAAGCAGTCAGAACGCTGCAAGAAATAGCAGCTGCAGTTTCTAAATGAGTCTCAAAGGAAATAAACAGAATGAATTACTATACAGTACCTCTTCTAACCCTACATGACTTCATCCGTTCACTTATAGATAAAATATATACAGTGGCAGATTTCCCATTAGGCCCGATAAGCCGAGCATAAGGTGGCAACATTTTGGGGCGGCAGAATTTGGGGGAGGCATGCGCAATCGGAGCTCGCGGGCCACGCATGCGTGATGTATGTATGTCTTTATTTATATAGCGCCATTAATGTACATAGCGCTTCACAGTAGTAATATACGTGACAATTATATAAATAACAAATAATATAAATAACATATAAAGGGGAGAAGTGCTTCAGACATAAAAGTAACATTTAGGAAAAGGAGTCCCTGCTCCGAAGAACTTACAGTCTAATTTGTTGGTAGGTAGAACGTACAGAGACAGTAGGAGAGCCTTCTGGTAAGTGCGTCTGCAAGGGGCCAAGGTTAATGTATGAGGTGTTAATTATCAGCCATGGAGCTACTCATATGCTTCGTTAAGCAGGTGTGTTTTGAAGTGGGTCTTATATGTGGATAGAGAGGCTGCTAGTCGGATATTGAGAGGAAGGGCATTCCAGAGGTGTGGGACAGTTAGTGAGAAGGGTTTAAGGCAGGAGAGGGCTTTAGATACAAAAGGGGTAGAGAGAAGACATCCTTGAGCAGAACGCAAGAGTCGGGATGGTGTATAGCGAGAAATTAGGGCTGAGATGTAAGGAGGAGCAGAAGAGTGCAAAGCTTTAAAAGTGAGGAGGAGAATTGAGTGTGTGAGATATTGGATTTGATAGGAAACCAGGAGAGGGATTTCAGCAGGGGAGACGCTGAGACAGATTTCGGAAAGAGTAGAGTGATTCTGGCTGCAGCATTTAGGATAGATTGTAGGGGAGACTGGTGAGAGGCAGGAAGGCCAGACAGCAGGAGGTTACAGTAGTCGAGACGGGAGAGAATGAGGGTCTGTGTCAGAGTTTTTGCAGTCGAGCAAGAGAGGAAAGGACGTATATTGGTAATATTGCGGAGGAAGAAACAACAGAGTTTTGCTACCTTTTGATAGTGAGAAGAGAATGTGAGAGAGGAGTCGAGTGTGACCACTAGGCAGCATGCTTGGGCTACTGGGTGAATGATAGTACTTCCAACAGTAATGTGGAAGGAGGAAATAGGGCCAGGTTTGGGAGGAAGTATGAGGAGCTCTGTTTTTGCCATGTTAAGTTTAAGTTGGAGGAGGGCCATCCAGGATGATATAGCAGAGAGACATTCAGAAACTTTGGTCTGTACAGCAGGTGTAAGGCCAGGGGTAGAAAAGTACATTTGTGTGTTATCAGCATAAAGGTGATATTTGAACCCAAGATATTTGAACTCGTGCTCATGCAAGCACTAATCGCGCATGCGCGGCCAGAAACGTGATGTCACATGGTGTTACATTGCCATGGCAACAGAACAGCGCTGGTGTATGAGGGCAGCACTAGAGGATGAGGGCGGCATTTTTTTACATCCGCAACTGGATATATATATCTAAAATATACATATATATATATATATATACACATACTCATCTGTGCACTCAACAAGATGCATCTGGGGGTTATTCATTTAAGTGTGCCAAATAGGGCACTCTATCACGGAAACTCCAATTAAAGTCAATGGGAGTTTCCGTGCGATAGCACTATCACAGTTTATTGAATACCCACCCATAGGGTGTAGTATTTAGCATGAGCTCTCTCTTTCCTTTTTCTGAACTCCTTTCTCTTTCCTCCCAGCATTCTCTCTTTTCCTTCCACCATTCTCTCTTTTCCTTCCATCTCTTTCGTTTGCTCTTTTTCTGGTCTCCTGGTGTCGCCATGTCTCTCTCCCTGTCAGACTGCACGGATCGGCGATCTCAGAGCTTACAGAATACACCCCATTGTTTTGTCTTTTGCAGCTTTCGCTCTCTCTTTTGTGCCCCACTCTCCTCACCTCGCCCTGTTTCTCTTGATAACTAGAAGCCTTTATATTTCCTTCAAGATCCATATGAAGATCAGAAATCATCACATGAAGTGACACTGAATATAAGCAAATTGATTCAAAGTTGCTGCATTAGTGCAGTATATGAAAACATTTTGTATGATTAAATCGTATGCTAACATTGTTTAATTCTATGTACATGCATACAATATTATGTTTTCTTTCAGTGTATAGTTGCACTATACTATTTTATTACATAAATATTGCATTATACTATTATATTACATGTGTTAAATAACTCATTTTCATTGCCATATTAAAAATGTAGAACATATATACACAAAGTATATGGAAAAAAACCTTGCCCAAATGTATGGAATACCCTTCCCCTCAATATCTAACAAGCACCCTCTCTCTCCACCATTAAGGCCTATCTTAAAACACACCTCTTTAATGAAGCATATGGGTAGCTCCGGAGGCTGATACTATACATCTCACATGCACTGACCTTGGCCCCTTGCAGATGCAGTTACCATAACACCCCCACCGTCTCTGCAAGTTCTCCCCACTTACCACTTCGATTGTAAGCTCTTCGGGGCAGAGACTCCTTTTCCTATTGTTTACTTTTACGTCTGAAGCCCTTATTCCCATTCTGTGTCCTATTATTGTCACATGTATTGCTGTTTGTAAAGCGCTATGTACATGGATGTTGCTATACAAATAAAGATACCCATACATACCTACATACAGAAACAATAACCAATGTGCAAATAGAGAAGATTGTGTAATCTCAAGTTAACCACTAGTTGGCGCATTTTGTTAACTTAAAGACGATATTTTGTAACAGTGGAATACAACAGATAGTGTGTTCATGCGCTCTAAAACATGACATTGAAATGTCGAACCGAAGCTGGGTAGAACCGATAATAAATATCATAAAATGGAAAAAGAGGAAGAATCAGAGAATGTCCAAATGTCATTTAAATGAGCAATACAGTTCTACAGGAAAATAGGTGAATGGGGGATGGAGTGAGGAAGGCGGAAAAGTACTGTTTATATAGCAAGACAGAGAATGCTTGGGATACATACAGTGATAATTGGAAAGCCGTTATCAGAGCAGGCCACGAACATTATCAGCTAAAAACAGTCATGGGAAAAGGTAGAGGCTCGGGCAAAATAAGCAGATGTGGTGGATCTTAGTTTCAAGAACAGAGCAGATCCTAATTAATAGTCCTAATTATTTGTGTGTGTGTGTGTGTGTGTGTGTGTGTGTGTGTGTGTGTGTGTGTGTGTGTGTGTGTGTGTGTGTGTGTGTGTGTGTGTGTGTGTGTGTGTGTGCGTGTGTGTAGCAGGTTTCATTGTCCCCTCTGATATTCTATAGTGGGATATGTTGTGGTACTCTGCACCAGAAATGCCATTAAATGATGCAGAAACTCTATAATATTTTGCATTATAACAGGATATGTTGTGATATCTGGGAGAACAATGCCATGCAAAGCAGCTATGTATGTATGTGTGTACATACAGTAGCTGCAAAGGCAAACAAAATCTTATCTTGCATTACACGAGCAAAGGATGGAAGGGAAGTAAACATACTTATGCCCCTTTATAAAGCATTAGTAAGACCACACCTTGACTATGGAGTACTATTTTGGGCACTTCTCCTTGGAAAAGACATTATGGAACTAGAGAGAGTGCAGAGAAGAGCCACCAAATTAATTAAGGGGATGGACAATCTAACTTATGAAGAGAGGCTAGCTAAATTAGATTTATTAACATTATCAAAGAGGTGTCTAAGAGGGGATATGATAACTATATACAAATATATTCGGGACAGTATGAGCTTTCAAAATAATTATTTATCCCACGGACAGTACAAAGGACTCGGGTCATCCCTTAAGGTTGGAGGAAAGGCGATTTCACCAGGAACAAAGGAAAGGGTTATTTACAGTAAGGGCAGATAAAATGTGGAATTCATTACCCATGGAGACTGTGATGGCAGATACAATAGATTTGTTCAAAAAAAGGTTGGACATCTTTTTAGAAAGGAAAGGTATACAGGGATATACGAAATAAGTATACATGGGAAAGATGTTGATCCAGGGAGTAATCCGATTGCCAATTCTTGGAGTAAGGAAGGAATTTATTTTTCCCCTTATGAGATATCATTGGATGATATGTCACTGGGGTTTTTTGTTTGCCTTCTTCTGGATCAATAAGTAAATATAGATATAGGATAAAGTAACTGTTGTCTAAATTTAGCATAGGTTGAACTTGATGGACACGTGTCTTTTTTCAACCTCATCTACTATGTAACTTTGTAACTATACATACATATACACACATGGAAAGTAAGACATAAAAAGAGAAGGACCTTATTATATTACAGAACATTGACACGATTACATGAACACTAGAAAATATTATCCACAGATGTTTTAATGTTTTACTCTTACAATGCATGCCCTCTTTGGGTTTATCATTTAATGCTAAATCAGAAACATGTTCTGAAATCCTGTGATATATCATAGGGCACATCATTTTTAATTGTATTGTGCTACATATTCCTATTTATTTATTTAGTATTTGAAGCACCAATCATGTATGCAGTGCTTTACACATGTATAGTACAATACATACAGATGTAGCAAGACTAATCTGTGTTTCTCCTGGGGGAAGCCACGGTAGCCCAGCAGAGCCCCCCCAGGCAGCAGGGAATCCTCGCTAATGGTGGTCCCATTCGGAAATAATAGACCACCTGCAGCGAAGCTGGGGAAAGCCACAGCTGTCACTTGATGCTTTTGTTTGCTATTTACGCCACAGCGTCAGGAAAAGTTGCCGACATCTGTACACTTCCTCTAAAACACTGCCAAGATCCGCCCTTTCCTCTGTTTAATCTACTGCTAAATCTCTCATGCATGCCTTTATATTCTCATGTTTGGATTATTGTAAGATACTACCAATAAGTGTCCCTGCCTCGCAAATTTCTCCTTTCAATCTATCCAAAATTGTACAGCTAAAACATTTTACATTCCCTCCAAACAGTCCCTGCTGCAGCCAGTTGGGACCAAGCCTAAGGCCGAGTCCATAGACGGACAGGCCGTGCGGACGCTCAGCGCTGAGAACCTGCATCCTCAATGAGGATGCCTTGAGAGGGGGCTCACGCGAGCCTCCGCAGGCGTGCTGACGAGTTGGAGTTTTCAGCCGAGCGCCAAGCTGTTTTTCAGCGCGCTGTCGGCTGAAAACCTCCAATTACAGCACAGCAGTGTCAACGTCACGGCGCCGTGACGTCGGCGCCGTGACATCGACGTCAGTGTGTCGCGGGCGATTGGCCCAGCGACGTCACTGCCCCGCCTCCAACCACCTCCCCCCGGCTCCGATCGCGCCCGCTGGCTCGCCTGTATGGGCATGAAATCGCCCAGATTTCAGCAGGCGAACCTCAGCGTCAGCGCGGCTCGGATCGCCTCACCCTTCTATGGCCCGGGCCTAAGGCTAAGGCCCTGCTCCCTCAGCGCTCCCGCACTGCAGACAGGCGGGGCGCTGACAGACACAGACCGCGATATGCGGTCTGTAGGGAGCGGGAGCCGGAGCGGGAGGTGGGCGGGAGTGTGAGGCTTGAGCGGGAGGGGGGGCGTGGCTTGAGCGGAGGGACCCGCTACTCCCCCCCCCCTCCCTCCACGGGCTCGGGCTGGAGCTGCTGATGGTTTTTAATCAAAAGCAACACACACACACGCAGACACACACACACACACAGGCACTCACGCTGCTTTCCCTCCACACTCCTCCCCGCTCCCCGAAGCCTCCTCTCCTCCCGAAGCCTCCCCTCCTCATTGGCTCACAGCCACACCACGTGACGCGTCGAAGCTAGTGATTACAATTCTGTTGAATCCCCTAGCGGCTGATGCGTCACAGCGTGTAGTGAGCTGTGCAGCCAGGGGGGACCGGGACCGGCTCGCGAGGATTCCCCTACGTGTGGGAACTCTCGTGTGGCCACCCGTGCCGCCGGGCGCGGCAGGTCCCAGCCCTAAGCTTTGTTTTCATGCTATGCCCCTACTCGTCTCCTTTACTTTGGTCATACTGTACAGTAACTGTCTGTTATCCTCCTATTCCAACTTCACTGCTCTCTCTCACCTTAATCCTTTTTTCCTTACTGCCACTTATCTGTGTAATTCCTTCATACACAGTATACATCAAGCAGCTTCTCTCCCCACCTGTAAATCAAACCCAATCAACACATTCTGAATGAAGCATTTCAATAGCATGGACTCACGGCTACTGCCCCACGCTCACAACCACACTTACCAACCAGTGTGGTCAACCACTGCCTTCTACTGCACGTCCTCCATTACCTGCTGTCTCTGCAAGTCTCCTAACATACCACTTAGATTGTAAAATTGATTTAATCTTTGCTGCACTTATTGTATGATAATTCCCTGAATTATATTGTCTCTTTTGTAAGACGATTAGTGCATTGTTGGCATTATATAAATAAAGTCAATATTAGTTTTCGTGCGATAGTGCCCTGATCAGCACCATCACAGTTCAATGAATAATCCCCTAAGTGATGTTTTAAAAGACATATAAAGGTAGGAGGAGCATACCAAGACTGTAAAGATGTATGCAGTGGGGCGTGTAGTCACAATATAGAGATATAAAAATGCTGCATTGTAAAGGTGAGGTTTCAGGCTGATCTTGAAGATGTGGGAAAATGGAGCATGGAGGATCGAAAGTTAGGCCGCACTTATAGTGCTGGCGACGGCGACCGATGCCATCGCCACCTGCGAAAGTTATCATTAGATTTTCCGCCACTGTCGCCAGCGACGTCACGAAAGGGGGCGCGTCGCGGTCTCTGATTGGTTTAGAGTCACATGTGGCGACTGTCTCTAAAAAATCAAATAGACCAGGCTTCAAAAATTTTTGCCGCTCCGTCGCCCCGTCGCCGTCGCGCTTACTATAAGCGCTTGCGATGGAGTATTTGATTTGGAGCGACGTCGCCATCGTAAGGCACTATAAGCGCAGCCTTAGGAAGGAGTGAGAACAAGAAATCTATGCAGGATAGGGCAGTCTAAATGCACAGGACAGAGAGATGACAGCCTTGAGAATAGCCCGGTAGATGAGCAGGTACCGTATATATTGAAAGATGAGAGCAGAAATATTAGGCTGGGAAGAAAAGTGAAGGAAAGGGGAATAATTTAAAGAATTTTAGTGGAAGTCAGGGATTGTTGGAGTGAAGCATACACAGATCTTCAAGATTTTAGCAGCAGAGTTTTTGGATTATGGATTTTAATGTTGTAAACTGGACAGCAGAAAGTCCAGTTAAAAGAAGTACAGCACTCAAAACAAGAGTAATTCAGGGCGTGGCTGAAATAGTTAGCTATACATTCGCAGTGGAAAGGGCAGCTCCTATGAATGTTGTGGAGGATGAAACTGTTGAGATTTGGCAATACTGTGAATGTGAGAGGAGAAGCACAGTGAGGAATCAAATAGAATACCCAAATAAGATGCTCGGGAACAGGACGGATGTTAGTTGTATCAACAGTGATAGAAAAAGTGTCACTAGATCAGTCTTATATGAGATAATAAGGAGCCCAGTCTAGGACGTATTACATTTAAGAGAACAAATGGCCATCCAGGACAATATTGCTGAGGCATTCTGAAAAGTTGGACTGCAGGTGTAAGCAATTGAGTGGATAGCTATATTAGTATGGAATATAGGTGACTTTTATGTAAATGTATTTTTGATTATGACATATATGGCACAATAAAAAAGTGAGCTATGTACATCTTTCTATTACATTCAACGTGAAAGTGAAAGCATACATATATATATACACACATACACACACATACACACACATATATATATATATATACATACATATCCAATATAATAATGTTGAGGATTTATGAGCCTTTTGTTGGAGAAGCTACAAATTCATAAACTTTGAACCACCAATAGATAACATCCAACATTCCATCTGAAACAAATCAGCAAAATCAGCCAGGGCTAGCACCCATTCTAGCAAGATTCCACTCACTGTTGTTTATATTTCAAAAGTGCTAGGCATTTTAAAACGGGCTCAACATGAAATAACTGCAAAAGTGCCTGAAGATACCTCGTCGCCCTATGAACGGGTCGTAATGTGTCTCTCAACACCACTTAGTAAATGTAGCCCAACATATTTGCAGGTGTCACTGTGCGAATATATGGGCTACTTACTAGATATAGAAAATTATGCACACACATAGTGGCTTATTATAAAATGATTTCCCATTTTCCTGCCCGCTTCCACAATCTGAATACCTGCAGTTAAACCCTTGTGGCATGGGAAACCCTTTGTGAAACCCATAGATGGGGGTTGGTGAGCGGTATAAAGGTAGAAGTTATGAGTGGCAGACCATAAATAGTGAGCAAGAAAGAGAGAAAAAAGTTTATAATAGAAAGACAGGGAAGAAAAATGATAGTTTGTGTGACATAGGAACCTCTTATTTGTTGATCTTGTTGCCCGCACATCTTAGAAAAGGATGTTTGGATACTTAATCATAATAAAAATTCAGAAGGATTTCAGAATAGAGATGTGAACTTTGGAATGGTAAAGCTGA
The DNA here is from genome assembly GCF_040206685.1 of Ascaphus truei. NCBI lineage: Eukaryota > Metazoa > Chordata > Amphibia > Anura > Ascaphidae > Ascaphus > Ascaphus truei. The sequence goes on from NC_134489.1 coordinate 71,785,537, forward strand.
CACATACAGAGAAGATAAGTTGTTTGTGAGTTTCTTGTAGCATGACAACGGTGCTTTTGATGTCCTACCCTGATGTGATGTGGCTTAGGTGACTAAATAAGCTCTTGTTTTACTATGCTTTCAAATACTTTTTCTCAGATGTGCCATTTTTTTATTAACTTTGGATAGGTCAAATCTGTAAACAATTCCAACCCCATATATCTCTACCTCTAACAACCCAATTCATTCTGAGAGGTATTATGTTGTCTTGTTCCAATAATACTACAATTGAGCTTGTAAGAGCATGAATTGGTAGCTAAAGTCTAGGGCTCCATGTATCAAGGCAAAATTGATCTGGTTCTTGGTTAAAAACAAAACGTCAGATGTCATTAAGAAACAAATCTAATTGAAAGCTATAGGGTGGTATGTATCAAACTCACCCACCTGCCAAACATGGTCAAAGGTGAAGCCAAAAAAACAGCAGCAGATTCATCAATGCAAAGCATATCTCTCAGGACTTTCTCTTGGATACATTGAGAGCAATTGTTTGCACCAGAATTGCACCAGTTTTGCTTGACACATACGGGCCTATTCAGTAAAGTTCGATAAGTAATTTATCGACTGGTAAGAGCACTTTTTAAGCGAGTTTGCATGTGTAGCTATTTAGAAAACTCAGATAATGTCAAACTCGCTTGAAAACTACTTCTCACCGATCTATAGCCCTTTCACACAGACAAACTGAGCGGAAACGCAACCATTTTTTTGCCAGTAATTGCTCTTCAGGTAGCTCCGCGATTCACATCACGGCTTAAACTCGCATATTCTGATCTCGCTACCTGAAGGTTGGTGAGATTGGAATTGGGATGTGCATATCAAGGAGAAAAAATGTATTCTTACTATATCAGAGTGAAGCCGGGGGTCTCCGGAGCTGACCCGTATTCGTTTCAGCTCCGGGGACCCCCTACTTCAATTGTATGTAATACAAATACATTTACAGCCAGCTTCATTACCTTAGTGGCTAGCTGATAAAGTAATTAGGGGTTAAATAGTGCCTGGTTTGTTGGCGGTAGTGGGGGTGGGTGAAGCTTGTAATTGCCCCAGGGTGGGTGTTTAGGGTTGTGGGAGGAGTTAACCCCTTCATTGCCTTAGTGGTTACTACTGCTAAGGTAATGAAGAGCTTAAATCCCTCCCGCTACCTACCCGGGCCAAATTCCCCCTTCATTGTTGCCCCAGGGTGGGTGGTTAGGACTCCCGGGAGGGATTAACCCCTCCCTTACCTTAGCGGTTACAACTGCTAAGGTAATGAAGGGATTAAACCTTCCTACAATGCCTAAACATCTACCCCGGGTCAACTACCCCTTTCACCCACCCCTACTACCACCAATAAATACCACACAGGAATTGGGCAATACAATAAAATACATTACTCTAAAAAAATACTCTAGCCATTTAATCCATTGATTGCCACAGTGACAATCTATGGAGTGATGTGACATCACCTTAAAGGGAGGGAAGCCATCCAATAAGATAGCCGATGGTTCCCTCCCTTTAAGGTGACATCACATCACCAAAAAAATGGGTTAGCTATCACATGGTACATCCACCAATCAGATTGGTGGATGTACCATTTGTCAGTCAAATGGACATCACAGGCCTTATATAAGGTACTAGCATATATGTCTATTACATGTTTACTATACATCTAATAGCGATTACCCCAACATACCATCTATTCGCCACACCACTACGGGGATTTTTAATATTATTATATTCACCATGTAATACATTTTTATTTTTGTTCTTAACTATACCTATCTATCTATCTATCTATCTATCTATCTATCTATCTATCTATCTATCTATCTATCTATCTATCTATCTATCTATCTATCTATCTATCTATCTATCTATCTATCTATCCTGGTCAATCAACAGCCTCTACAGATAATACATCTGATGGACTAATATAGTCCTATAGATATCTTCTTATGCATTGAGTGAACTTTGGAGATTCTTTGATCCCTCGTGGATCAATCTTGTATTACTAGTGCTTTAGCCCATTTGTATGTGTGGTGATGGGGTTAGAGGGGGTGGGGGTAATTGCCCTGTGGAGGGTAGCATGGGGGGTGCTTAAGGGGTTACTGTCCAATAATTTTTTATTTTTTATTTTACTGTTCGTGCAACAGGAGGACGAAGATGAAAACCGCCTTCATCCTGGTAGGGGTAAGTACAACTTTTATTTACTATAATGTTGTTGGCTAATGTCTTATTTTGCAGATATAGATCGGTGTGTTCTGGGCAGGGCCGCCAACAGGGGGGGTCTTCCGGGGTTGGCGTCCCGGGCCCGGTGAGTCAGGGGGCCAGGGCCCCCTGCGCAGCTGTCAGGGTCGCCAAGAGGGGGGGACAAAAGATCATGGCTGCCGGTCGTGGCTGGGCCTCGGCTCTGCATCAGATGCAGGCCTTCCTATCCAAGCCTCTGACATCAGCGCACCTCAGCTTCCAGTGTGCACTGACTGGAAGCTCGGTGTGGGACACAGAGTGAGGAAACCTGCATCTGATGGCCAGTCGCAGCCAGTCCCTGACTCTCTGCCGGACCCCGCAGCCACCGGTTCCGACCATCCCCAAGGAATGTCTACTTTTTTTATATGTATTGGGGGGGAGTGGGGGTATTTTTATATGTATTGGGGGAGTGGGGGTCTTGTTATATGTATTGGGGGGAGTGGGGGTCTTGTTATATGTATTGGGGGGCGTAGAGGTCTTTTTATATGTATGGGAGGGAGTGGGGGCTTCTTTATATGTATTGGGGCTTTTTTTATATGCATTGGGGCTTTTATATATGCATGTTTTTTTTTATATGTATTGGCGGTCTTTTTTATATGTATTTGGGAGGTGGGTTTTTTGTATGTATTTGGGGGGTTTGTATATATTTGAAGAGGTGGGGGGTTGTATATATTTGGTGGTGGGAAGTTTTTGCATTGGGGGTGGGTTTCTTTTGTATATATTTTGTGGGGGGTGGGGGGGAATTATGTGAAGGCCCCTTGCGCAGAGTGAGGGTCTTGTTATATGTATTGGGGGAGTGGTGGTCTTGTTATATGTATTGGGGGGAGTGGGGGTCTTTTTATATGTATTGGGGGGAGTGGTGGTCTTGTTATATGTATTGGGAGGGAGTGGGGGCTTCTCCATATGTCTTGGGGTTTTATATATGCATTGTTTTTTTTTGTATATATTTTGTGGGGGGGGGTAGGGGGGAATTATGTGAGGGCCCCCTGCGCAGAGTGAGGGTCTTGTTATATGTATTGGGGGAGTGGTGGTCTTGTTATATGTATTGGGAGGAGTGGGGGTCTTTTTATATGTATTGGGGGGAGTGGTGGTCTTGTTATATGTATTGGGGGGAGTGGGGGTCTTGTTATATGTATTGGGGGTGTGGGAGTCTTGTTATATGTATTGGGGGTGTGGGAGTCTTGTTATATGTATTGGGAGGGAGTGGGGGCTTCTCCATATGTCTTGGGGTTTTATATATGCATTGGGTTTTTTTGTATATATTTTGTGGGGGGGAATTATGTGAGGGCCCCCTGCGTGGAGTGGGGGTCTTGTTATATGTATTGGGGGAGTGGTGGTCTTTTAAATGTATTGGGGGAGTGGTGGTCTTGTTATATATATTGGGGGGGAGTAGGGGTCTTATATGTATTGTGGGGAGTGGGGGATCTTGTTATATGTATTGGGGGGAGTGGGGGTCTTGTTATATGTATTGGGGCTTTTTATATGCGTTGGAGGGGTTTTATATGCATTGGGGCTTTTTATATATAGATTTTTTTTATATGTATTTGGAGAGGTGGAGGGGTTGTATATATTTGGAGCTGCGGATTGTTTTGTATGTATTTGGGGGTGGAAGTTTTTTGCATTGGGGTGGGGTTTTTTGGTATATATTTTATATGGTATATATTTTGTGGGGGGGAATTATGTGAGGGGGGAGGGAATTGAGTGAGTGTGGTGTAATTGACGGAAGGGGAGAGGAGAGAGGGGGGAGAGAGAGGGGGGAGAGGGAGTGAGGAAAAGAGGGAGTAGGGGAGATAGATACATGTGGGGCGGGGGGCAGGGATTGAGGGAAAGTGGGGTAAGTGATGTAGGTGGGAGAGTGAGAGGAGAGACAGAGGGGAGAGAAATACATGGGAAAAGGGAAGGAAATAGAGGGGGCTCGCGAGATGTGAAATGGGGCTCGCAACACTGCCATTAAAGTAAAACTTGCGCCCTCAAAAAAAATTCATGGTAGGTGTGCTATGAGTGGGTGGGGAAGGAGGGGGGCCATGCTCGTTGCATTTGTCCTGAGCCCCAAGATTTCTGTTGGCTGCCCCGGTTGGGGTGGGGGGAGTGGTTGGGGCAGAGGTGGGGTGTTGTTGAGTGGCCATTGTTTGCCAATGTGGCTATCTGTGACCCCTTGAGAGCATAGATTACCACAATGACAATCAATGGATTAAATGGCTAGAGTATTTTTTTTTTATAGTAATGCATTTCTTATAGTAATGTATTATATTGCACTGTTGGTTAGCCGCTAAGGTAATGAAGCTCTGTTTTTATTTTTATTTTATTACGATAGCATGGGATCTCCAGACCTGAACCACATTAAATTCAGGTCCGGGGACCCCTGCTTCCAGAGGTACAGGCCCCGGTATGTGGTGCCAGTATCTCTTGCTAATTTTATTCTCCCGCGTCACGTGACCGGGACATTTAAACTTGCAGAAGACACCTGGACCTGTAACTCAGGAAGCAGGGGGTCCCCAGACCTGAATTAATGCGGTTCAGCTCCGGAGACCTCCTGCTTCAATGATATATTAATAACATTAAAATAAAAACAGAGCGATCGCCTGTCAGAGCTCTGCAGGGAGATGCAGTTCTCTCTGCACAGCTCTTACAGACTGCAGGGATATTGCACGGTAAGATCTTTGAAAAAGAAACTGCAAAGTCGAGCACTATGGCATTTTTGTACCAAACGGTATCTGCAAAGCGAAAAATCGTACTGAATACCGTTTTTACACAAATTTCATACCGTGATGTAACAACATGTCAAACCGATCGATATGGCACTGATCTTATTGAAGCTTTGCACATCAAGTGGAAAAACCACTCACCTTAATTACAGTACAAATAAATTGTGTGAAGCTGGTGCATGTAGGAATAATCTTATTGAAGCTACCTGAATAGGCCCCATACACTCTATGGAGTTTTGAAAGTTTTTTTTGTAATGTTACAACTTCCGAATCAGTAAGATGTTTTTGATTCTCATCTGGACATAAATCCGTTTTAATGGAAAACTTCTAACATTAATAAATTAGACTTTTTTGGAAAGTCTACAAACTAATTGGTGCTAACATTGGTACGATAATGAGATTATTTTCAATTGAGTGAGATTCACTCATAACAAGTGAGACGTGACAGGGCTGTGATACTTGCAGCAATTTATTTCTGTAATAGCTAACATACATTTTATAATTAGTGTTTATCTTTGAAGCTCTAAAAGAAAACTAATTGTAGAAAGTAAAGTCCCATTACAAACAAGAAAAGTGTTCCTACTTCTAGTATCCTATATGATCTCCAATGGCATAATAATGTGGATCATCTGTAGCAGGTGTGCGCAAACTGGGGGGTGCGGCACTTACAGGCCCCACACTCTTCCCCAAAGCAATTAAATGAAATGCCGGGGAGCTCGAGTGAGGCCCCTGTAAGTTCCCTTACCTGGTCTCTGGGCTTCTGGCAACGCAACGTCACATGATGTCATGACCTCAGAAGATGCCGGAGACCAGGTAAAGGGGGGGCTCGAGCAGGGGGGAGTGCAGCCAGGGAGGCACAGGGGGAAAAGTTTGCGCACCCCTGATCTATAGCACCAATTGCCCTTAATATAATAGGACAAGATATTTCTGCAACTACATTTTAAAAAGAGAACTATGTTGATTATAATTGGCACATTCTGCAAAAGTGAGACCGAAGATCTATCAAAGTAAAAACTCTCCATTTATTTCAATTGTATTTTCCTTCTTTGATAAATCTAGGTTCTGCCACTCATTGATAAATCTAGGTTCTGCCACTCATTGATAAATCTAGGTTCTGCCACTCATTGATAAATCTAGGTTCTGCCACTCGTTGATAAATCTAGGTTCTGCCACTCATGGATAAATCTAGGTTCTGAATGAATGTTTCCCCTGGACATCGTGGGAGGTGAAGGTCAATGTGACCAGGCCACTGATGCTGGAAACAGAAGAGGTGCGAGCTCCACTTCCGTTTTGATTGAGCTGGCTGCTCCCTCAGAGATGCCAGCCTGAACACCCCCTAGAAAACAAACAAGTGTTCATGACATACCAGGCACGACATAAGGGCCTCCGCTGTGCCACGGCCCAGGGCCTACCAGGTACGGTATTGTATTGTATGTCTTTATTTATATAGCGCCATAAATGTACATAGCGCTTCACAGTAGTAATACATGTGGTAATCCAATAAATAACAGATAATATAAATAACAGATCATGGGAATAAGTGCTTTAGACATAAACGTAACATTAAGGAAGAGGAGTCCCTGCTCCGAGGAGCTTACAGTCTAATTGGTAGGTAGGGAGAACGTACAGAGACAGTAGGAGGGAGTTCTGGTAAGTGCGTCTGCAGGGGGCCAAGCTTTATGTATCATGTGTTCAGAATATTCACGGCCCAGGGCCTACCAGGTACGGTATTAGGGCACTGTAATGGTTAATAAATATATATGAAGCTGTTTATTTGTAGCAGTGTTGGAGCTGCTAGGCTTAGATCAGGGGTGGAAAACTTCAGTCCCCAAGGGCCACTAAGAGGTCAGGTTTTCAGGATATCCCTGCTTCAGCTCAGGTGGCTTAATCAGTGGCTCAGTCAATGACTCAGTCAGTCTAATCTCCACAAACTCTAGTGCACGTTGCTTGTGATCTTAGGAAGGTCTTTGTCCTATAGCAGGGGTCGCAAACTGTTCAGTCTGCGCCCCTTTTCTTATCTTGTCTCCGGCGTCAAATGACCCCCCGGCATCTTTTGACGACACGTTGCCGAAGACAAGGTAAGGGAAGTTGCAGAGGCCTCATGCGATCCCCCAGCATTTCATTTAAATGCCTTGGGGAAGAGCGCGGGGCCTCCTAAACCGCTGAGCCCCCCCTGGAAAATCACGCTTTCCCCCCAGTTTGTGCACCGCTGTCCTACAGTACAGGTATTTAACAGAATTTAGACTGCTCCTCAAAATGTATTGTGCCTTCTGCAACACCCTAACATGTACAGCTCTGTGTGCAAGGCCTGTGCTAATAATTCCATAAATAATTTTATTTATTTTAGCTTTTCTCAAGATGTCTAAAGAGTTGTTGTAAAAAAAAAAAAAAAAAAAAGAAAGAAATGAAATGCTTAATTGCCACCTTTTAACACTAATATAGATTAGCTGCTGTGGTCAAAAAAAGTAATCAACATACATTTTCCCCACATGCAGTAAGTAGCAAGGACATAAAGTATTTTTTTACCCTTTTGCAGAGTGTCTGAAAAGCACAGATATAGTTCGCAACAATCGCTAAATGTAATGGTGTATACCAGGGGTGCGCAAACTGGGGGGTGCAGAGATTGTCTGCGGGGGGGCGCAGAGTTTGCAGAGGCCCTGCACGCTTCCCGAAGGCACTTGGTTTAAATGCCGGGGAAGCGACGAAGGCCTCTGTAAACTACACTTACCTTGCCTCAGACGGCTTCTGGAGACGTTTCGCCATGGCAACGCAGCGGCAAATGACGCTGCGGGGCCATGTGACGTCACGTTGCCATGGCAACGTGCCATCATGACTCCCAGGCACCGGAGCCGAGGTAAGAGGGAGGGGGGGCGCAGAGAGGGGGGCACAGGGGAAAAAAAGATTGCGCTCCCCTGGTGTATACTGTAGGTTGGTGTTTTGGACATGTAACGTCTCTTTGGAGTGCTTAAGGGCTAGAGGCTCCTTTTTGTTTTCTTGAATATTATATTACATCATTCTTTTCTGAGTTTTTTAAAAATGCAGACCAATTAAATACACATTTTTAATTATTTTTATTTAAATATTTTTTTTTGCTGTTATTAAAAAAACCTTTTTAATTTGAAGCCTTTTAAAGATGGATGGCTTGGTCAGCTAACATATGATGCCAGCATATTGGTCTATGAAATAAGAAAAGGCTATAAATGAGAAAACAAATGAACAGGGTAGTGGTAACATAAATAAAAAGTGCATAAAAATCAAAGTGGAAATGTACATCAAAAGTATCCTGATAGGGGGATACCAAGCATATTGTCCCATCAAATTCCTACTGGATAGCAGTTTAACTAGCATACCAGTTGACATTGCAAACTCGGCTTGAATATGATAGCGAAGCAGTGCCTAGAACTGTTTTTAAACATTGGTTCCTAGGACCCCTTGGGTTCCGCGGCCATCCCTAAACGGTTCCCTGCAATTTTAAGGTAATTTGAAAATTGTACCAAATACAGAAGAATTTATGATCCATCTGATCGCAGACGCGCTATTAGAGAGGGTTGGGGTTCCTTACAATGCATCAGATCTCAGACACACTATTGGAGAGGGTTGAGGTTCCTTACAATGCATCGGATCTCAGACATGCTGTTAGAGAGGGTTGGGGTTCCTTACAATGCATCGGATCTCAGGCGCGCTATTAGAGAGGGTTGGGGTTCCTTACAATGCATCGGATCTCAGATGCGCTATTAGAGAGGGTTGGGGTTCCTTATGTAACCCCTCTACTTTTTAGCTATCACACTCCTGACTATTGCTAAGGCGGGGGTCTGAGTCCCTATTACTAACTTAGTGGGCCACACGTGCCTTACGGTCAGACGGCAGGAAGAACACAGACACAGTATGGGCGATACAAATAGTTTACTTATACCTTACTAACTCTGGTACCTTGTGGTCTTCTACCGAGGATTACTACCCACAGGACACAAATACAACACAATCCCCAATAGCGCTGAGCGGGTGTGAATCAGTGTTAGTGGTGTATTAGCCACCCAATCCTGGTTATGTTGGCTTGTGATGGTGCTATCGTACAGTGGAGCTCATTGTGTACTAACTGTTGCAGGCCTGTGCTTCAAAAAGGGTGCTTTGGAACCACTGTGCTTTACAGCCATTGAGGGTCTCCTTCCACAGCGCTTGAACTTTCGTCCACGTCTGGCACTGTAGCGCTCTGCTCCTGATAATCTTCAGGTCCACGCAGGTCTGATTCAACATGGCCTCTCCCCCTTTTTTAAAGTCTCCTCTCCCTTATAGTAGTTCCTACTCTTCCACAGCCATTATTATTGTCTGCTCCTGTCAATCACAGTCACATGTCCAGAGCACAGTGGAAAATAACCTGCCATGGGGCAGTGTGAGTGTGTGGCTTATCACACGGGGTTACATCCTCCCTCTGCTAAAAATGATGATGTCCCCATCAACCGGGTTAGAGTCCCTGTGGCACATTACATAACTAACCACAACATATCTTCCTCTCTAGGCACATAGAATCATATATTGCAGCACTGTTACACCACAAGGTCCCACAGCTTCTAGGGTCATAAGTACTACCCATCTAGCCATACTAATCATGGGAACCTCTGAAGACACCCCTGGAGAATCATTGGTCAGTCTCATGTGGGTCTAGCTTCCCTTTTTTGACATGGAGAAAACACCAGGGGTACTACTGTTTCCCCTTGATCTTCAGAGGATCCACATGGTACTGGTGGATTGTGTTCTGAAGGCCCTACACTTGAGGGGGCTCACAACTATCTAGCACTACTGCATCTTCAGTTTCGCTATCCTGTTCAATGGTCCCACTGGGGTGAATTCCTCTACTTCAGGATCCAGCTAAATGATAACATCTCTTTTTCTGTCCTGAGGCCCTGCAGGTCGCACTGGGGACACCTCTTGAGAAGGCTGCCGCTCTTCCTGATTTAGGATATTTGATTGGTGCCCTAACATTCCCCCTCCTCTGTATCCCTCATCCTGATCAGACTCCTCGTCACTGTCCTTCCTACAGTGGCTAGGTGGGCTACTCCCAGGACCCTATCCTTGGTTTAGTCGATCACTTCTCGTAGGTTGACTGGCTACTCCTGGAATACTTTCTTTCTCAGGGTATCGCACTAAATGACCTATGGACAGAAGATGATTCCTATGCAGGTTCTTCTCTGACCCACTTCTTTTTTCAGGCCTTACTTGATATATTGGTAGTCCTTTTAGTTTCTCTGCTACCATATAAGGATCTGGTTTCCAGCAATTCGCTATTTTGTGTTTGCCAGGTATGCCCAGATTTCGCATAAGGACTCTGTCATGCACTTGTAGCTCTTGCCTGAATACTCTTTTGCAATAACGGCTTTTATTTCCCTGATTGTTCATATCAGCAACAGTAGTTGCCAGTCTATTCTTGCAACTGTTCCTCGAGTTTCTGTACATACTACATGTATGTGGTCATGGATGTACCATCTGTCATAACCTCAAAACACAGGTTGATGGGTAATCGGGCTTCCCATCCAAACATCAAGCAATATGGTGACTACCCTGTAGAGACATTCCAGGTGCCGTTATACACATGTACCAGGTGGTGCACATGATGACTCCACCGTTCTTTCCCATGACTATTTAATGTGCCAATCATATTCAATAGGGTCCTGTTGAATCTCTCAGGATCCTCCTGTGGGTGTTAAAGCGTTGTTCGTGATTTTTTTTATCCCACAGAAGCACAATAGTTCCTTACAATGCAACTGATGTCAGACGCACTATTAGACAGGGGTTGGGGTTCATAATCATAGGGTTCCTTAACCAAAAAAAGTTGAAAACCACTGGCCTAAAATAAAGCTTCTGCCCTCATAGATACCACACTTAGTAGACATTGTTACCTGGAATTATATGTAGCCTTTAGAACTCTATCGTGAATTGATATTGAGGTTCTTGTCTGGCTCTTCATTTGTAGGTTGCTAAGTACCTTAAGTAAACAACAGTGGAGAATAATGTAACCAAAACTGCTGGAGGCCATCAAGGTGTAGAAAGGACTACAGTCTATTACAGGGAAAGTAAATAGGGAATACTGATGCCTGTCCAATACAACAAGGATCAAGTAGTAGGGTGGTTCAGTGTACCATTGCGCAATCTCCATCTTAAATCACAACCAGATTGCAATATAACTTCTTCAACCTCATCATGTGGTAGCACTGCCTCTATACATCAGGGTGGGCAGTGAGGGAGAGAGGAATTGCATTGTGTGGCATGAGAAAGTAAAGCCATTTCCTTGGCATGCCAATGGAATGTAACCCAACCTGCAGAGGTTGGGGACAAGCGAAGCAGAAGGAATAGTATTGAATTTCAAAACACTTCAGCATCTCTGTAAACTAAGTCTGTGTGTGTTATAATATTACACATGGCTTAACACAGGGGAGCGCAAACTTTTACTGCTGCGCCCCCCTGTCTGGCCTGCTCCAGAGCTCGCGCCCCCCTTACTACATTGCAGCTGCGTCATTTCACGTGACCCGTGGCGTCATTTGGATGCCTGTGATGTCACATGACCCCGTGGCGTCATTTGATGCCGCGTTGCTATGGCGACGCATCACAGTAAAACAAACAACATGGCGCATCACAGTGTCTGAATCCCGGTAAGTTTTATTTTTGCTGAGGCCTCCCACGATCCCCTGTCATTTAATTTAAATGCCTTTGGGGAACAGCGCGGGACCCCTGCAACCGCCCACGCCTCCCCAGAAAAATCTACCGCCCCCCAGTTTGCGCACCCCTGGCTTAACAAATCCAAGATGTCTGGCTCCTAGCACTCATGAACAAATTAAGATTATCTCGGCCCATTAATGTAAGATTTCCTTTTAAAGCTACATTTCAGAAATGGTATAACTTTCCATCTTCCAAACATTGTTTGCCCTACTAAGGGTGCCAATGTGTCCAGCTAAACCATTTGTAAATATCAATACCAATTCACTTATACAGTGAGAATAAATCAAATCATATTCAGAATATGGATAGCACCAGAATGTATACTATATTGTATGTTGAGCTTTTTATTGAATTAAATTACAGGTATATTCTCTCTGAATATTTTTCTTTAAAATAAATTCTCAGTGTCTAACACTGTTTATAACTGTCTTCCGTTTAATTCCTACTTATAATATTCACAATTGTACTCGAAGATAAGGCTAGCAGAAGAGTGGTCTGGTAGTAAATATCTTTATTATTTATTGAAAGAATAGTGCCATAACGTCTATCTTCATATTAAAGCACGAGTATATATAATGGTTGAGAAAAATAAAAATACAATAGTGACAAATGGTAACTATTGCTAGTCTTAAACCTCAATCATAAGCAATGACAGCTTTACAGGGATTTCTTCCTCTCTCTCTCCTTGCTATTATCTTTATTTAGCTAATGAGATAAATGATATTGGCAGGGTTTTGAATAGCACTGAATTTATTCTCAAAGCAGAAAAACAGGTTAAATGTATTATCTTATTCCGTAAAGCAATACAGTTCTAAAAAGGAGTCATACTGTATTGCAAAGCAGTGTTTTGCAGGCCCACTCAAGGAGGTATTATAATCTGGTCTAGGGCATAAATGTGTGAGGAGTAATCATTCTGCATAAACAATTTAACCCAATATAAAACAGCTGATTATGTATGTGCATATTTGTTCTGAAAAATAGAGGTAGGCAAAATTGGGTGTGTGAAATCAGAAACTGCCAGCACCAAATACAAATTCCAAACCATTAAGATTCTTAGAACCAAAGCCAAACAAATAGAGTTTTGGCAAAACCAAAACATGAAAAAAATTTAAATCAAAAAGTGCCCACCCTTACTAAAAAAATAAGTCTACGGGTATTTTGCAACAACGTGCATGATAAATAATTGATAAATAATTGATACTTATACTAGTAATACTAATAAAAACATATTCATATTAACTATGATTTTTCTTTATGAATATAGTGTTTTTTTATGGCTTTGCAGCTGAGGAGTTGATAAAAAATACAAATATAAAAAATAGATCACCAATAATCATATAAAGGTCTTTTAAACTGCAATATTACCTCCAGAAATGTCATCCCAATGTATTTAGTCGTAAAATGGTATCTAGAATACGTAGAGATGTTATTAGACACAGTATTCTTCTTTTATTTTTCAGTTACAGACATTTAGGCTCTCTTGCTGTTTCTAAAATGATCGCGGTATAAGAAAAAGCTCATTTCGATATTTAGTTAGAGGTCGTTCTGAAGGAGGAATGCACAAGGCTAAACATCTCAACGCCTCAGGGGTTGTCATGGTGATCATCATAGTGAAGGACTGAGGCCTTTGCTGTATGTAGGTTGCCTCACATTTGATAATACTATTACATTCACACACAACATTTTATATAGAAACTCTTTAACAGTAAAGACATCCAGAAATGGTTAAATATAGGTGACTGTAAATACAATACTGGAATAACAGACATAAAAGTAAACATAAGCAGAAAGGAAAATATTAGCCTGAGGAGGTTACAATCTAAGTGGTATGATGGGGAAACATATGGAGATAGCTCGGGCAAATGAGTGCATGCAGGACAGGAGGTTCAATCATTTTCATGAGGATGAAGCAGTCATGGACATGGTAACATAGAACCTATAAAGGGAGTTTCAAAATGTATTTTTATTATTACATAATTCTGTACCACATTGGACCGTGAGGCAGAATATGTTGATGCTTCTCAAATAAATTATAATAATAGGGCCCTCATTACCTTCTGTATCTGTTTGTGCGCGTCTGTCCGTACTTATATCATTCAGTTTATCTTACAATCTAGAGGAAATGAGAGACAATGTTGAAACAAGAAGGTAAGGTGGCTACTCATTGTGGGATAGAGGGAGGCTCAGGTTGGACTATGGCCCAGTCTGACAGCTGAAGCCATTAATGGTTTTGGGAAGTGGGATGGATGTTACATAGGGTGGAGATTGGTCCAGCCACACAGCTGGTCCCAATGAGGTTGGAGGGGGAGGGGAGTTGAATGTGTGGAAAGTAGTATGCCAATTTCTTTGCCCTGCTTATTCCCTGGTCTGGGGGTGAGGCTGAGGGAGAGACCACCATAGGAGAGTGCAGCAGGAGGGGTGGTGTCTGGGGAGGGATGTTTAATGGTTAGAAGGTTGAGAGAGTTGGAAATTAACAGGTTATGTATTACAGTGTTTGTTGCAGACAGTTTGTGTTTTCAATAGGGTAGAATTTAAGGGTAGGGAGAGTTGAGTGATGTAACTACTGTCCGGGATGCCCGGGCACCCAACTCGTGATGAACCCCCCAAGCGGGTATAGAGGCTCTGCACTCTTCCCCACAGCAATTAAACAGATTGCCAGGGGAGAGAGTGGGGTCTCTATAAGAACACCCCTCCTCCACCGACATCGCTGCGTCATGTGACACTGCATTTTCATGGCGATGCGACATCACATGGTGACGCATTGCCATCACAATTAATAAAGATAAACCGGCGCCAAAATACAATAGAAATCTGACCAAATATAGTCCAATTCAAAGGGTTGAGATGAGTTCCATGGAAGTGTCCTCAATGTAATCTCAGACAAACACACATATAAGACCACAACATAAAAGAGAAGAAAAAAAGAGAAAAAAGATCATAGTGCAACTAAATACAAACAACAATTCACTGATTTAGTATACAAATAACGACAGCAGTTTAATATATGATTAATATGTAAACATAAAAACAACAAACATATGCTTGTTGGGCAGGGACACACTTATGAAGTGATGGCATCCAGTCGGGCTAAAACTGAAACCCTACTTACAGCAATGCTGAGGTATATAAGCCTGTAATGCAGTCACACTAAACCCTCCATGGCCTGGGTAGAAGATGTATCAGCTGAACCGTCAAAGAGCTGCTGCACCGCAGGGAAGCGCCACTCCTGTGGTACCACGCCGCCCGCTGCCTCACTAATCCTCAGACACGCGTCCGCTCGTAGATGGAGGAGCACCAGAGCTCAAAGCCACCGAAGGCCTCACTGGGACCGTCACGCGGACCAGAGGTCTCGCGATACTGCGTGACGTCACCGCTGTGTGCCGGGACAGAGGAGGAGAGCTCGCGAGTGCCAGGCACTCAGACAGCCAAAGCCACGGGGGGAAGGGAAAGCAAATAAACAGGAGGAAGCCAAATGGTCCTTGCCAAAAAATAGTAGTCCACCCTACGCGTTTCGTGACGTCAGTCACTTCGTCAGGGGGATGAGGCCCCTGACAAAGTGACTGACGTCACGAAACGCGTAGGGTGGATTACTATTTTTTGGCAAGGACCATTTGGCTTCCTCTCCTGTTTATTTGCTTTCCCTTCACCCCGTGGCTTTGGCTGTCTGAGTGCCTGGCACTCGCGAGCTCTCATCCTCTGTCCCGGCACACAGCGGTGACGTCACGCAGTATCGCGAGACCTCCGGTCCACGTGACGGTCCCAGTGAGGCCTTCGGTGGCTTTGAGCTCTGGTGCTCCTCCATCTACGAGCGGACGCGTGTCTGAGGATTAGTGAGGCAGCGGGCGGCGTGGTACCACAGGAGTGGCGCTTCCCTGCGGTGCAGCAGCTCTTTGACGGTTCAGCTGATACATCTTCTACCCAGGCCATGGAGGGTTTAGTGTGACTGCATTACAGGCTTATATACCTCAGCATTGCTGTAAGTAGGGTTTCAGTTTTAGCCCGACTGGATGCCATCACTTCATAAGTGTGTCCCTGCCCAACAAGCATATGTTTGTTGTTTTTATGTTTACATATTAATCATATATTAAACTGCTGTCTTTATTTGAATACTAAATCAGTGAATTGTTGTTTGTATTTATTTGCACTATGATCTTTTTTCTTTTTTTTTCTTCTCTTTTATGTTGTGGTCTTATATGTGTGTTTGTCTGAGATTACATTGAGGACACTTCCATGGAACTCATCTCAACCCTTTGAATTGGACTATATTTGGTCAGATTTCTATTGTATTTTGGCGCCGGTTTATCTTTATTAATTGTGTATTTTTTTGGTTTGTGTCACCCATTTTTCCTGGCAGCCTTTGCTTCTATATTTTTGAAGTGTATTTATATTTATTAGCTGTTTAATTGACACTAATTTTTGTAATTTTTTCAATAGCGCTGGTCTCACTGCCCTTTCCCATTGCCATCACAATGCTTCGTCATATGACGCTGCAAAGTCATAACACCATGACGTCGCAGGACGAGGGCAAGCAGGTAAGTGAAATGCCCGGGACCCCTTACGTTGTAGTTAAGCCACTGGGAGAGGTGTTGGGGGATGCGGTTGGAGTTATCAGCAGTGCCTGGTGAGGAGACGTTGGGGCAGGGTGCGGGACGTGAGAGGATTGGTATGTGGGTAGATCCAGTATTTGGAAACATGTTGCCACAGAGTAGGAGTAGTGACTGAGGAGAGGAAGAAAAGTTAGGGCAGGGCTTTTTATTGATGTATTTATTGTTTGGGGTGATGGGGTGTGATGTGAGAAGTGGAAGGAGTTGATATCTGCAGAATGAGCGAGATGACAGTGCAGAATGGGAAATTATGGGTAAAAGTGCTCTCCTCCTGAGATCTTACAATCTTGAGGGAATGGGCAATGTTGAAACAAAAGATAAAGTGGCTGCTATTGTGGGGGTGG
Organism: Ascaphus truei; assembly: GCF_040206685.1. Taxonomy (NCBI): domain Eukaryota; kingdom Metazoa; phylum Chordata; class Amphibia; order Anura; family Ascaphidae; genus Ascaphus; species Ascaphus truei. Next base: position 71,802,160 of record NC_134489.1, read on the forward strand.
AATATGCCTCAGGATGGAGTATGGTCCAGCCGCACCGCTGGATCTATTAAGGTTTGGGGGTGTTGCGTTAGGGGATGTTAGATAGTATAGAGTTTGTACAAGCAATAAACACAGACAACTCTCACTGATCTTCTTTTGAATCCCATTGATTTGAAGTCACCCTCCCTGATCTTTAGCATCAGCAGTCTCATAGACTTTATCAAGTTGCATTGATAAAGATCAGTGCTTTCCATTAAAATACCATTTTATGGTTCATAATCGGAACACCCAAATTTCACAGATTTCAATACTTGGACGTTGACATCTCTGCATTAATGCTGGTTTCAGATAGGTACACTTTACGATTTATTTCAAGCGATGTCTTGGAGAAACTCATGTTTCAAATGCATTGAGGTAAAACATCAACAAATGATGTGCCTGAAATATCCTGTCTTCTGTATGGTTGGTTTACATCATTTCATGGAATGAGGTCATGTGAGCATCTAAAACCTTGATGCCACCAATGAATCATGAATCTGAATGATCAACTCCACTGAAAGTATGGATCATGATGATTTATGATCGATGATCAAAAGCTGACATATTTACTTGCTTGTGAGAGGCTTAACATCACCCAAGAAATGTTATGGTTTAGTAACATATATTGCTTTATATATGTTACACTTAATTAGTATGTTTGGTGGTTATGTAGGCAAAGATAAGTGAGCCTTCACTGAATCTTGTGTTTAATTCTACATTGTAATGTGAAGGGCTATAGTTACAACATGAATGTTAGACATGCCCTTGCAGTAACTTAACCCCCTGTATGCCAGAAATGCATTGCAAAGAGTTACTTTGCCGGCCCTTCTGGCAACCAATGGAATAAAAACGTTAACATATCTGCAAGCAATGTAGACTTTATTCACTAATCTATGCTATACCGACATGCAAATCCATGTTAGGGGTATGTATAGCTCTAATAAGCATTCACTTTCATGGTGTTTGTGCATTTGCACAGTTAACGGACTAAAGTCCTAAGCCTGACTGTTTGTGATCGTGATTGGGAGACATGCTGCATGTCCTTTGACTTATTTATGGTTGACGTGATCATGTTACTGGTCATGGTTTAGTGTTTCTATTTCAGTTTTATATTCTAAATACTCATAAATATATGCCAAAACTGTACATGGTAATATTAGGCTTGAATACTTTGAATCCATACAGAAGTAACAGGCTTTATTACTGCTGTTAACGCAACAAATAACAGAAAATATTTTGTGTGTTAAAAAGAACACACACGTTACCATTGTTTCCAATAGAGGTGGGTTTCTTGAGATAAATTTCCTGGTAGCGTTAACGAATCGCATTGAGTTAATGGATGTAATAAGGGAAACATACTTGAAAATACTAATAGTAAAAGGGGAATATTTCACATGACATAATTAGTGTCAATTGAATTATACAAACATCTTGACTGGAGATTGATATAGTGACCAGTGCATGTATAGTTCAGATCACTTAGTCAACGGTTAATTTACAATGTTCTACAATAAACATCATGTCCAACTGGTTATGATCAAGGCCAATAAAAAAAGTTATTAAGAAATAGTATGGTTGTATTTCTATTTAGCTAGCTGTTGGATTAATAGCTCTTATGTATAGTTTTTTTTCACCCACAATTGGTACCTTTCAAAAAACAAAAGATAAGTCTATTTCATGGGTAGAGGAGCAATAAATCTTATTTGAGAGATCACTGCAAAAAAAAAAAAATAACATAAAATATGATTCTCCATTGATAAAACGGTTCTGATATGACATGAAAAAGATCTTGTTTCCATGTCAAAATGTGGCCTTAAAACCATTAGCAGAATTTATAATGCTTCTTAAAAACTTAAGACACACAACCATTTCAAGTCATTCATCAAATGAATACATTTTATGTACTACGGATTCATAACACATTGAAGCTGAAACATCTTACAATTTATATAGTGATACTGTAAAACAGGCTTTAATGCCTGTCAGCTTCAAGACAAAAGTATCTCAAAGGAGTACTGAATATCATTTTATTTGCAGTGGAGGATGAATACATTTGGTATTAATCTGTATTTACACACAATAGAAGAAACATTACCACACAGGCCAAGTTCAGTAAAATGTGACCCCCCCCCCCCCCATGCTGGAACTAAAATCTTCAGTATAGGGAATATAGCTTCACAGCATATTTAATGGCGTACAATTGTAAAAATCTAAATGACCACAATGAATATGTAATATATGTAAATGGAGAGTAGTTGGCACTCACATGTATGCAGTAAAAGGTAGGTGCATATCCCTTAGCAGTAGTAAACAGGCAGGGGTGTTCCTTACAGCAGTGGTGCAGCCGCAGCAATGCAGTAGGAACGAGACAGCACAGAGGTAATTTTCAAAAAGATTGTGTAGCCCTGGTAAGAAAATGGGTTATACGTCTATCCTCCTACTGGTATAAGCCCTGCTAAGGGCAGGCTGCCAGTAGTTATAATGGGTTTCCCCCACCTCAAGCCCTGCCTTGAGTGGTGAAGGTAGGCCACCTGACTCTGTGTCTAAGGCAAGAGACACAGAGGAGGGGTCTGCTGACATCTTGAGGGGCAGGGCTGTCTAAAGTTAGTCTTGCCTGTTCCTGTCAGTGACAAGCAGTTCTGTCCTGGGTTCAGACCTGAGCAGTACTACGAGAGAGTGGCTGTTAGTGTGACACAGTTGAAGGAGATCAGGCAGGCCCTGATTAGAGTTGATAGAACTGTGGTGGACCAATGCCTCTCACCCTGCATAGAGGGTGAGGGAAGAGCTAGCCCCACCCTGAGCGACCGCAGCTTGGGGTGGTGGCAGGGAGACCTTGAACACCCACAGACCATCCTGACGGTGTGCAGTCTGGGGAAAGAAGACCCTGTACCTGATACCAGCGTGTGGCTGGGACTATTGATGTGTACTGTTGCTGTGTGCTGCTGCTGTGTGAATAAAGGAAGCTGCTGCTGCTTTTAACAATGACTTGACTGAGACTGAAATCTCTCGCCCCTGAGTGGGGTTCTCTGGAAGGATTTCACCCTACCCTGCTAGGGCTTGCCAGAGATGGAGGCGCTGTACCACTAAGAGATGAAGGCATGTACCCCAGAAACCTGTCCCTGTTGTCCCCCATACCATCGTGGGAGACTCAGGCCCTCCTGTTCCACACAGGTATGCACCACCTAGACACATATAGCCAGATCTTAGCACACCCTAGGGGGTCCAATCTTCGAACCGGCAGGGGGGGGGGGAGGGTCTGAGGGTTACAATTGTATTAGAGTAATGCCAACATTTCGGTCCTCACAGTGCACTGCCTAGAGAAAGGTCCCTCTGTGAGGACCGAAATGTTGGCATTTGTGCCACCTACTCTAATACAATCTTTTTGAAAATTACCTGTGTGCTGTCTCGTTCCTACTGCGTTGCTGCGTCTGCACCACTGCTGTGAGGAACACCCCTGCCTATATATATATTTATACTTAGTTAAGTTATGGTGAGTAAAAACAGTGACAAAAACCCTCCACAGCAAAGCATATAGCAAATGGAAATATTACTGTGTGCTCATTTGCATGTCTTAGGCCGCTGGCATGGTCAGCGCTTAGCCGCTGAGCCGCGCTCATGCTTGCCAGTGAGCCCCTGCAGCCGCAATGAGAGCAGCTTTAGCAGGGGCTTGCATACGCTTCCACAGCGTGCGGAGGCGTAGCAGTCAAAGTTTTTTTAGTTTACGTGCTGAGGGGAGCGGAGGGCCGGTCACGTGAGCGGTTCGCCCAATGAGGGCGAAGCAGCTCCGTGATGTCACTGTACTGCCCATAGACACGCCCCGGACGGCGTGCGTAGTAAGGCCAGGGAAAGCACCCGCTTTCCTTGAGCCTCTGCGCACCTCCGCACGGGAGAAATGTCTATAGACTCAGCCTTAGACAGGTCTGCAACTCCGCCTTTCACCATGCAGCAAGCTTAAGCCTATAGGGAACCATGTTTATGGTTTTGAAGCAAAAGGTAGCACTCTGTGCTCATTTGCATGTCATTTCCCAGAATCCCTTGCTGCAGTGGAAGTGCTGTGTGCTGGGTGATAATGGTGAAAGGCGGGGTTGGAATTATCTGTTAGTGAGAAATGATGTCCCACTGGTGAGCAGTATCTTCCTTCTTCGTGGTGTAGTATAGAGTGTCTGTGCATATTCATTCTTCCTTGAAGTTTTGGGCTGGATTGAATTATATAAACCACGTTCCTGTATGTGCAGCTGTACGATCCTTTAACATTGAGTGTTCCATTGTTGTGACTGACTGTGTGATCTTGGCATATATGTTTGCAGTGTTTGCAACGTGTGTTGTTCCACGGTTTTGTGCCATTATCAGTGTCTTTAAGTTCGTTGTGAAGTTTTCTGTTGACTAATTTCTGTTTGAGGTTTGGTGGTTGTCGGAACGCAAGAACGGGAGGTTTGGGAAAGATTTTTTTTAATGTCACATGCTCTTCCAGCATGGGTTGCAGATCTTTGATTATTTTTCATATACCTCTAGGGTAGGGATGTCTGTGGCCACTAGTGGTATGCGTGTGGTAGGTTCTCTCTGTCTGTATTGTAGTAGGTGTTCTCATGGGGCTTTTAGTGCAGATGTAATAGTTCTGGCTATAGTCTTTGGCATGTATCACTTCTGTCTGAACAATTCGGTCAGGGTTGTGAGATGCCTGTTTCTGTCTTCAGTGTCAGAGCATATGCAGTGGTATCTTATAGCCTGGCTGTGTATGATACCTTGTTTTGTATGAGTGGGATGGAAGCTGGAGTTGTGGAGGTAACTGCATCTGTCTGTAGGTTTCCTGTATACAGATGAGTGTAGTTTGTCATCTTTCAGTGTTACTGGTGTGTCTAGAAAGTTTACTAGGTTTGCCGAGTAATCCATTTTGAGTTTAATTGATGGATGAAATGAGTTCTGGGACTCGTGGAATTGTTGTAGGTTTCCTTCACCCTCTGTCCATATTATAAACAGGTCATCAATGTATCTGTAGTATTTGTAGGGTTTGTGGGGGCATGTAGTTAGGAAACTTTGTTCAAGATTTGCCATGTTTCTTAATGTCTCGGAGTCAATGTGACATCATGTCATCACGTAGCATCTCGTTGTCATGGAGATGCTGCATCATTTGAAACTGTGCAGCCATTTTAATGGGAGATGCAGGGGGAGACACTGAAGTTTGACAGAGAGATGCAGGAAAATGCCAGGAGACACTGCAGCACCCCGCTGCCGGTAACACACTCGCACGCTTGTGCATTTGTCGAGCCCTGTGTATATATGCATATATATCTATTGGTTATTGTCGTCTAAATATCAAACACTATATCAACAATGTGGTAGTGACACGGTCAAGGACCAAGAGCACAGAATCAATGACATCTGGAGGTTCTGCTACAACAACAAAAATGACATTTTATTAGAATTATTCTGAATTCAAAATGTGACAGGACTAGATTATCTACTGTACTCAATGTGAAGAGACAATATAGTTTATATGGCTGTCAATGCAGGAGATTGTCTTCTAATGAGTAATAAGAGTCCAACTGGCAGCTTCTTTCCTAGTCTCAATCTTTAGGGTGTCTTGTGACATATACTGGGTGTTATAAGTTTTGCTCCTTTCTAGGCGAGGTCTCAGGGAGATGTGAACAAGATTGAAATGGAAAAGGAGAATTGACCCGGCATGAGTTGGTGTATTCGGGACCTATATCTTTTTGGAGTGGCAAGTTTGAGGGGCTGCAAGAAGTATTCTGTATTATTACACAGTGCAGCCTCATATTCTGTTTTAAACATACAATTTGTTAATTTTTCCTTTTTATAAATTGTTTAATGATCTGGACAACGACCTTTACCGTACTTTTCTGATGATCCACCTTTAAGACCCATCTTAAAACCCACCTCCTTAATGAAGCACGAGTAGCTCAATCGCTGATACTATATATCGACCTTGGCCCCTTGCAGATGCACGTACCAGAAGACCTTCCTAATGTCTCTGTAGGTTATTCCTACTTACCAATTAGATTGTAAGCTCTTCGGGGCAATGACTCTTTTTCCTAAATGTTACTTCTATGTCTGAAGCACTCCTTCCCATTATGTGTTATTTGTAGTATTTGTTATTTATGTAATTATGCCATGTGTATTACAGCTGTGAAGCCCGATGTACATTTATGGCGCTATATAAATACATTTGTATATACATACATGTTGCACTCAAGGAATAGTTTTCTCTACAGTAAACAATGTTTTGTATGACTAACAATTCAATGAATATATTATACATTTTAAGGAGAAATTTGAAAAATCAACAAAATCTTAAAGCAGTTCTGTAGTATTAGATAATGTCTGTATGTTTTTTAAACCTATCATGCCATTTTTAATGTACTGATCCTTCTTTGGTTGCTACAGCAACCATTTTGAAAGTCATACCCACTTCCTCTTTTGAAGCAAGCTCTGACACACACCTTTTGGAGCTCTGCACATTGGCAACAAAGTATCACAAACAGATTTGTTGCTATGTTCAAACAGCAAACTATATTACTCTGAAAGCTGTACCAATACTGTGTCACACTTAGTAATATAATGTTAGATATCAGTTGCAGTATTTCATTGACTGCAGCAGTCAGAAGGCGGCCATTTAATTAGGAACACAATCAGAATTTTTATAGATGTATAACAGGAGCACCAGCTCGGGTAAGACTGTAGAATTATATATTGTCACATGCTTTACATATAAAAATAAAAATAAAAGGGGGGGGGGGAGAAGTGTAGTATTGCAGCTTTAAGTATTTTTTATTATGGTTTCATTCTCAAAACGTTTTTCCATACCCTTTAACTGTTCTCCAGATAAATCATGTGATAGTAATCTAATACTGATTTTGAATTCCTATTTGGTGCTTTAATGATGACATGCCTATAATAAAGTAAGACCAAAGGAAAGATGGGCCTGGATCAATGATGACATGCCTATAATAAAGTAAGACCAAAGGAAAGATGGGCCTGGATCTTTATTAAAATGTTAACATTGAGTTGGTCGGTAGGTATGTCTTTAACCTCTATACATTGCATGGGACCCTTACAATGTACCAGGTATGTTATGTGCAAATGTTCATCTTGTTAGGATCAGATTGGTCTGACCGCTCTGATGGAGCGGTCAGGACAATCTGTTTCCCGTATCTAGTGTTTGATCGCTCCAGGATCGCCTTTTGCGATTAAAAGCTGCAATTCCTCCTAGGACCAGTGGCAGATTTTCCATTAGGCCCGAGCCTAAAGCGGCAGAATTTGGAGGCGGCATGCCACCTCACGCAATCGGCGTTTGCCGCTTCTGCGCATGCGCGAGCGGCAAGCACGTGGCCATGTTGCCATGGGAACAGGAGGGCGGCAGAAGGTAACTGCCTAAAGGCGCCATATTTTTAAATCCGCTACTGCCTAGGACCAAAGTGAACAAATTCCACAGAAATGTTTAAGGGGTCTCATCTGGTGATTGGTGCCTAAAGTATTTAAAAAATATATATATTTTTTTTTACGTTTTGACTTGGGATGGGCTACTCCTTTTTGTCTGATGTCCCTGTGTTCAGCAAGTGCTTGTACAGCTGGAGTTCAATCCCCTTCTCTTTATTGGTTCCAACAAGACAGGGTGGGCTAAGGGTAAAGAAAACACTTGATTGACAAACCCTCCTCCATTCCGAGGCCACTAAGAAATTCAACTTGCAACTAATATCCCCCCAAAAATGAAAGCAGCCAACCCTTTGCTATTTGCATTGTTAGATTTGTTCAAGGAAGACACTTTTCCAAAAGTATGGGGTTTTTTTTGCCAGGAATGTGGGATTGCATCTCTAACAGGACAACCAGAGCGTTTTCGTATGTGTAAATTGTGTATCATGTTATTGCTTGGAAAAGAATTATGGTATTGAAGAAATACACACCCCAATCAAACAGCAACAAAAATACAATTGAAATAATAAGGCAGATGACTTTTAGTGGAGTTGCTTTTCACTGCCCCTTTGATGGTAACACAGCAGGTCTCACAATACAATAACATGCGATTGTTTTGTTTCTCAGTAGACTAAATCTTGAAATATCTGAAAGAAAATGATCTAAACCCACAGTGGCGTGGTTCATATCTTTAACTGACGGACTCAAAGCGATTATTGCATGGACAATGCCCAGCATATGTCAAATGATTTGCAAATAATTTATGTCACCTTACCTTCCATTATTATTTTTGCAGAGGACATAAACTGTGTCACTAATATTAAATTGTATCTGCGGAAAATGCCTAGCTCAGCTTTTCCCTAGCTGCGGTTGTAGAGCCATCTGCACGGAGACAAACATGCATATGGCCATCATTTGTCCAACATCTTACACAATGTGAAGGTTTTTACTTGAAATGCCAACCTATGTGGCAGATGATATATGTGTTTCTTCAGTCCTGTGATTACCAGCACAGAGCTGTCGTGCAGTGCTCCTCACCTCATCAGTTCCACAAGCTGCACTCTGAGGTGCGTGAAGCATTTGCAGCAAGATGGCTTCTGACATGCAGCAAGGAAAAAGCATCCCAGTGTGAATATTTGACTGTAGCTACCGTTAAGATGAGGGTCATGTTTCAACCTGCAGGAATTAGGATGGGTAATGATTTCATGATGAAAATATATATATATTTGAAAAACAAAACACATTTAAAGGGGACCAGGACTATTGACCCTCAGTGCACTGTCATATGGAAATATCTAGTAAATTATTAGTATTGAGAGCAGCATGATTGTAACTGTTCCCACAGCTAGAAACATTTTTCATAACACAATATTTGTATGAGGTTTTTAACCATATTTTATTTTATTTTTACAATGTTGCTGGAATTTCCACTTGCATTTTCCCAAGAATTAGGCCTGTATAGGATTATATTATTTGAGGATTACAAACTGAAACTCCAGAAGAAAGAATATTGTATATTTAAGATGCTTTATTTTTTGCTCACTTTTTTTGGGTGATGATTGGGTTTATTTTTCTTTAATGCCACAATTCAATAAATATACTCAATTGGGTTAATGGTGCACTCAAATGTATATAAAATAACTACCTACAAAATATATTAGGTGCAAAAAAAATCCCATGACATGGGCCCACCAAAAAAATTAAGCCCCAATAATCAATCAGGCAATAGTCAGGGAAAGAAACGCAGTCAGAAAACAGTCTGCACTCAAATGTGATGTACAAAAATGTTATGTATTTCAATATTGTTCAAAAAGGTACAAAAATCACAATATCATAATGAAACTAAACACAGATAATGCAAAATTGCAATACAGGGCTGACAAACTTGAGCTTTTTTTACCTTTTGGACAATATGTAAATATCACTTTTTTGTACATGACATTTGAGTGCAGACAGCGTTTTTTCCCCTGGCATTTTGCTTTAACAATACAATAAAGAAGCACTCAAACTGATCAATATTTATCAAATATATTCGAATAGTCAGTGAGATGATCAGGACGGTGAAAGAACACCTCAGTAGACCGATTTTGATTTTAATGAGCAAGCTCCATTGAAGCCATTGCAGGTAACAATGACTCCAATGAATGAGGCACATTCCAAGTAAGTGCAGCTTTTCTGGGATTTTATTCAGGTTCAAATCCCATTAATCTTTATAGTCGACAGACCGGTCAATAATATGACATACCACATTTCTAATATCTTTAACCACTTAGGATTTAACAATAAAATGGTGTTTCTTCTGGCTCTGACCAGAACTTTGTTGTGAGCTCTTATTTAGTTTGGGAAGACCAGATAACAAGGACTTTTTCTTTGTAACAATTCATTAATCAGAGAAAATGTTCCTTACCACTGTTTAGATGTTTTACTTAATTTGGTACCTTTGGCCTGCGGCCCCACTAGAGCCAAAAATATTATTTCCCGCCCAGCAGGTGATAAATAACGACTTCAGTCATGATTAATACCATGGATTTCTCAACCTGACTAATGCAGAAACCCTAAAAACCTGCAGAACAAGTGTGTGATAATTGTTGTGAAGCCATGGGAGCTTTGTGCTGGTTTTAAGGAAAGAAATCCATAGGAAATGAAGCGTTTTCTAGCAGTCCAGCTGATCCTATGAGGCCTCATTAAGCGCATCTCCCATTTGTATGTTGGAGGTAATCTGTTCTTCACAACACCGAGCTTTAACTATCTGCAAGAACAGTTTGTCCTTTTCAAAGATGGTTACAAATTGCATTTTGTTAAACTCCCAGATATGATGTTTTAAAGCAGCAGTTCAGCAATATCCTACATGTCCTTTTTTTTTTAAATAAATCAGTTCTGAACTACGAGAAAATACTTGTAGCATTTAAAAAATGTAAAAAAAAAAAAAGTTTTAAGAGACATTTTTAATGTTTCTAATGTAGGAAGCATTTCCAAAGTGACAGCCCCCTTCCCCTTCTGATAGGCTCTTGCTCTTGAGCCCCGCCCTCTCTCTAGCAGTGAACCAAAGTGTATCTAGTAACTGCCCAGTCAATCATATTCCAGGAACTACATTGCCCAAAATGCTGTGCAAGACTTGAATTATATAAGCGATTGATTACAGAACAGATTACAGAACAGATCGATCTGCAGTTTAGCTAATCACTTGTCAGTGTGCAGATTGTATTGATGCACATATTGAATGGGAATATATATACAGTATATATATATATATTTTTTTTAAACGGCAGTTTGAAGTGCAGCTTTAACAACAATGAAAACTTTACATAAGCCTATTTTTCTAGGGGAACAGATATGTCACCTTTACAAATTAAAATTTTTTTTTTAATGGAACAAGAAACTCCATATAGTAAATATGAAATTATTAAGAATGTGACTGGAATATGGACTTTTCACCTTTAGTTTATATTAAATAGGGCCAATCTCTGCCGGTTTTTTGGCATAAACAAAAATTGTGGAAAATGTATATTCCAAATTAAATAAAGTGTGAATAGATACCCAAAGCAGCCCTGAAAAAAATAATTAAATGCCGTTTTGGCCAAATTGAAAATCGCCATTGAAATGAGCAGACTTTGCAACATTCAGTATCCAGGAAACTCAAGAGTGGTTTTCAAGTCAATTATATAAAAAAAAAAAATCCCAGCTGGTCCACATAGGCAAAATGATAAAGCTGCAAAATAAGCGTTAAAATTAAAGTAGAGTGCAGAAAAGCAGCTAAAATACCTGCCATTTATTTATCAATGTAAACTGCTAATTCACAAGCAAAAGGATAGTGGGCACTATGCGCCAACTGAAAGGTTAGGCCTAAGCAGCCATAAGGGAAAGACAAGTGCCCAGCTACACTAGTTGATGCATCCCAGGGGTTGGGCCCACCTAGGCAGCTAGCCAAGGCCTCACCCCATATGGGTTTAGTACTTTGAGGGCTGGAATGCAATTGTGTCTTGGATTTGGTTAATAAAGCTGTGACCTATTTCACTTCCATCAACACAGTGTAAGACTTATTTTGGAGGAAGCAGGATGCATGCGTTGGTGGCCTAGGCCGGTTATGTCCTGGGATACATTATATATATATATATATATATATATATATATATATATATATATATATACATATACATATATTCAGTACAAATGGTCAAGAATTGCAGATCTATTTAAGTTGTCTCCTTTTCCCTCGTTTCCCTGGAAAGACAATACTGTACCATTCATATTCAATTTAAAAAAAAAAAAACACAAATAGGAAACACCATAGGGTAATATTGTAAGAACTCTTGTGGGTAGACACTCAAAGAAACCTCCAAAGGTTGTATTCACATACTGGTAAGTCATAATGAGCAAATCACAAAGTTTTTATTTTTTCATATTTGTGTGTATCTTTTCTTCTCTCTCCTGAGATCACCATTTCTGTTACACTATCAATTAACATTGCCACTGATTGTGATTAGCTCATTATGACTTATTACTATGGGAGTACAACCGTTGGAGGTTTCTTTGAGTCTCTACCGACAAGAGTTCTTACAATATTACCCTGTGGTGTTTCGTGTGCGTGTATATATATAATGGTTTCTTGTTTGAAGGTTGAATGGAGGATATTTTTTTTCATTGGATTATTCATTTTTTTCACATACTTTGCTCACTATCACTTGTACTTTAATCTGCACTTTACTATTTTAGTGAACTTTAGTCACTTTATAGATTCATAACTCACTCTATCATTTCACACTGTTTAATGTATGGTATCGCTGCTTTAATTCACTATTGTGCTGGTTTGAAACACAGTACACATCAATAATTATTTATTCTATTAGTATGAGAGCGCCACCCTGGACATTTGTATTTAAGATCTATTTTAGTGCAATAGTGCAGAGGACTTTTTCTGGTAGACGATTCCTGAATTTAAGGACTTGCAAATAAATTAGGTGACGGATAAGAGCAGATCCATATGGAGACTTTCCTGATCGATAAAGGCAGAACTAACAAAGGAGATTGTAGTCCAGTACCAAAGCACTCAGGATTTTATAACCGTCCATCACTGTGCCAATTTGCAACGTCCAGGAGAAAAAAAACGAAGAAAAAAAAAAAAAAAACTTGGCCAACTCATCACAGATTCTTTTAAAACTAGAAACTGAAGTGTTATAAGCAAAAATCTGGGAGGCACTAGCTGTTGCATAGTTGAAAGTAGACATTTTCCACAATGGGCAGGATTGAGATACGATCTATAGTTCTTTTTGTCACCACTTAAGAAAATTTAAAAAGTGGCTATTACTTTTTGAAACAATAAGGTAATGTTGATAAAATATCAGTATTTATCAAAATAAAATAAAAAAACACTTGATTGCATACCTATAAACTTAAAATAAATCCACAAACACATGGATTTAATTTACCCAATTCTACAGCAGCTATGCGATAAAAAAAACACATCATACAATATATATTGTACATTTGTCTAGTTATTGTGTTTTTGAAACTAAAGATGCATCCCACTTAGGACCAAATTGAATCATTGGTAATCTGTTTAACAGATACAAATGAGGTGACTGATACTTTAATAAAAATAGACAAGTGTGAATATTTTTACATTATTTTTGTAAAATTGCCTTGGCAACAATTGTAACGTTACAGTTTTTAATGTCTATTTCTGTCCTCTCTTATTATTATCCTGTTTACATTCCTGATAGGTCTTCTAACAAGCACTTTATAAATTAGGTGTGTAAACAAAATGGACACGTACCACCATTTGAGTCTCAGTTGTAAAACAAATGGAAACGTTATACTTTTAAAAATGATTTAAATCCTCAGTTTCCAATATTTGACTAAACACATCACTGCCATTAGTTCATTTTTCTAAGCAAAACTGTACCATTAAGAAATGTACAATATTAACAATTAACTTGGTGAGAATCAGGATTACAGAGGAACTGAAAAAAAAAATAATGTTTGTTTGTTTTAGTGTGGTCTACATTTTACCATTATACAGTAAAAACAGTGAAACTTTATTGTTTGTAATCCATTACATTAGGGGAGGCCAACTCCAGTCCTCAAGGGCCACACACAGGTCAGGTTTTAAGGATATCCCTGCTTCAGCACAGGTGGCTCAATCAGAATGACTGAGCCACCTGTGCTGAAGCAGGGACATCCACAATACCTGGCCTGTTGGTGGCCCTTGGATACTGGAGTTGGCCACCCCTACATTATATAGTGCTGCCATGCTATTAGATCAATCACTAGTAGGTTTCAATTGTGACATGTAACATGCAATAAAGTGTGACTAAACAGATTGTTTTAACAATATCAAATAAGGTTTGTTTACATTCTACACAAAAAGTGTGATCAATGGGTTTGTTTAATGAATTTAAAAAAAGGGGGGGGGGAAATGAAAAGCATACACTTTGGTTTTAGTGTTAGATTATTTAACATTGTTCAAACAATCCATCACGTTTTAATTTTCAAATATTACTGGCAAATTGTAACAATAGAAAATGGTGTTTGCTTACAGGCCAATCAATGCATAGGTCAAAAGGTAACCTACTGATGACCTATATGACATGGCTGCATTTCAAGTATCTGACCTTTCCTTGCTTTATGAGGCACTGCGGAATGTGAGCTAATTACTTCCCAGTCAAATGTAACCAAATTGCAGTCAAGAAAAAGATGCACAAGCTATGTAACATTACAGGCATACGTGTATGGTATCTACACACATTTTGCTGTGCCATAGTGACGTACTTTATTCTCTGCCTTCAGTCAGTTGAACAAAAATAAACAAACCAACAGCAAATGGTTTTGTTCTAACAAGGCAAACAGACAAAGTGTAGATAAATCTCAGATAACCAAAGGTTGCATTTTTAAGACTGTTATTTTAAGTGGGGATCTACCGGTGGAGTGTACTTTGAGAAAAGCTGAATTTTACTTAACTGGCTTAACTCTACTGTACATTGCCATCTGATTTTAAAAAAGAGGAACATCTTTGGAATGCTAATCTGTTACAGGAGCTAATCACCTTGTAAACACACAGATTCTCTGAGTGCACACTTGTTAAAACCTGAAAACAGTAGTTTTACTATGACTAGCTGCATCATGTAACTAACACAGTAATCCTCAGTGTGTAATGCAAATTACCTCCTCTTTGTCCATCTACTGTGAGGATCTGAAGGCACTATATGCTACATATGTATAAGGCTTAGTGAGCAGCCTTTGGGCAAGATCAAAGAGTAGGAAATGTAGTTTTCATACAGTTGCCTTACATTTATTATAATGCAGATACAGTTTGATTCTTAAGATGCTTTGTGTGCAATAGAAAACTGGCCACGAAGCCAGGGATATAGAAGGTATTTAACAGAAAATTATATAGTAAAGTTTACAACACATATGAGATTTCCATTTTCTTTCTTGCAGCTGAGCATCCACGTTAACAACTGATTTAGCAATATATTCCAGAAAGTGGTCTGCTTCGAAGAACTCCTAGGGCAGTGCAGGACCCTTTGATAACCTCAGTGTGGAACTCGCAGAGCTATCATGATCTTCAAAGTAGTTCTGTTCAATTCTTCTGCAAAAGGCAACGAGATTGCTGTAGCTCTTCACTTTTTCACGGAGTTCGTCATTTGTCAGCTGAGTTGTAAGAATTGTGAACAGATGTCCGAATACCAGTGCATCCAACTCAGTGGGCCTGCAGGAGTTGTACAAGAAACAGAACAGCACAATGCTTAAGTCAAAACCATCTGTGATTTTTTTTTTAATGGAGTTACAAAATGTCAAACTACTACAAATGTCTTTTTTATAGTAATTCAATCATTGCATCTTAAACAAATCTCTTAAATTGATTCCAGTTTTACACCAGGTCCCTATGACATATGGCTAATCCCATTACCTCCCTGTGCTTCAGGTACCCAGCTATTTAGGACAGGAATTATATTTGTAATGTTTACAGCATACAGCATCAAATGTATTAGCAGCCACCGTCAGCGATGAATTTTTAGGGGGCTTATTAGCAGAAATAAATTTTGGGCAACTTCAAACCACCCATCACCTCACCCAATATTTCCATAAACTAATTATTTTGGACACTCCCATCACCATGCATAAGCTGATTGATCAAATACAAATTATGACTTTCTAAGTTCTTGCCTTTGTCAGCACTGCCTGTCCTGTTAGCCTTTCATCGCACACTGTCAGTCTCCTCCTTATATCCCATCATTGTCAAAGTCCACAAACACAAAAGAGATTTAAATGGTCCTGAGACAAACACCAATTACATTTAATGTCTAGCTAACCTCACAGTGATTATAAGAAAGCTCCTGTGTTTTTAAAACAGGGGTGGGCAACTCCAGTCCTCAAGGGCCACCAACAGGCCAGGTTTTCTGGATATCCCTACTTCAGCACAGGTGGCTCAATCAGTGGCTCAGTCTTCGAGCCACTGATTGAGCCACCTGTGCTGAAGCAGGGATATCCTGAAAACCTGGCTTGTTGGTGGCCCTTGAGGACTGGAGTTGCCCACCCCTGTTCTAAGAGCAATTTGTTAGTTTATTCCTTTATTTCTGTCATATAGAAACTATTACATTACATTATTAAAGCATACAGTTGAGATTCTTTACATTAAGAGGCTGTTGCAATGCTGTTTTTCTCATTTTGATCTCAGATGCAGGGGAGGAGAAATAAGAAGCAGATGCATCAGCAGTAGGGTTTCAGTGTCATTTTTTGTGAAGAACAGTACGAAATGTGGGCATTTAAGTGAAAAAAAATAACGGCTCAGAAAGATGGGAGAACATAAAACAATTTAGATGTGAACATGAGTGTACTTTTATAAAAATCTCAACATTATGAATATTTAGTTAAATATAGAAGCATGCATAAATTCTGAGATACTTTGGACTTTCAAAACAGAGATTTCGCCACGGAGCTAGCTAACATTCCCATGCACAGCGAACCCAAAAGCATTGAATTTAACACGGACAACGTGTCATCTGCTTGGTATAACCTGCATGGGTTTGTACCAACTGTTCCTCGCCCTTTTAGTTTGTGGGACAAGTTTTAGGAGTCTCCTGGCTTTCCCAGCCTCCCCTACAGCTCTTGCGCATAACAAAACCTACGCTTTAAAGAGAATAGTGCACTTCAAACACTTAAAGACATCCCTTCTGGGCTTTTCATGTGTCTGGAATTTCTAGGTCAGTGAGAATAGGAACTGTGGTGGTAGCACTTGGATTCATTTATATTGTGTTAATGGCTAAACAAATGGTAATAAACATCACAGCAAAATCAATGGGGAACAGTGGTTCTGTGAAAAAGACCACTTCCATACCTGACAGCTTTGAATGCTTTGACCTTGTCACCCATTTGCTCTAGTTGTCAAGACACTAGGGCAGGGGTGCTCAACTCCAGTCAAGACCACCCCAACAGGTCAGGTTTTCAGGTTATCCCAGTTTCAGCACCGGTCGGAGACTGCGCCTCTGATTGAGCCACCGGTGCTGAAGCAGGGATATCCTGAAAGCCTGACCTGTTGGAGGTCTTGAGAACTGGAGTTGAGCACCCCTGCACTAGGGTATAGCAGTGCATATTTAACAACCACACGTAAAAACTAAAACGTTCCTCCAAAACAAGAACTTCCAAAGTTGTCATTAAATACATGCAACTTCATAAATGTAAGAGACGTACATGTTTCTTACATTTGTATGTGGCTATAAGGGAAAGGACGAGTTGCATACAGTCTGTATTTTAAATGGCACCTGCACAAGAGTTATAGTATTATGGAAGTACACTGTAGAAAAGCAAACTCCTTCCATAGTCAGAATCCTTGGTTTTTAGATGAAGTCATATAGAAACTGTGAGCTGCAGAAATAAGAATTCACAATTGAATGATACTATTGAAGCTGTCATTTTTTACGTGTGGAAACAGGTGGGTGTTTCTATTCAAATTCAGCCTAAGCAATATTTAATCAGAATTAAAGATACAACACAATTGACTCTGCTCTAACAAAATATATTGTTCAAATAAAATCCTTTTATATCCTTTTATACAGTATCATAATCACATATTCCATTGTATTAGTTTCCAAAACTACTACTACCTATGGGACAATGGCCATCACTAAAACTCATTATTACTGCAGCATTCATTCCTCTATTCGGTATGAGCCCTTAATAAAACGCAACATGTACCATCAGTGAGATTTGTTATGTTCCGAGTTGAAAAATATATGAAGATCTATTTGACATATGTTAATTATGAAACAAAAATTTTAAATACTAACGAAGTTGTTTCTGAACTTGGGAGCTCTCCGAGCACAACCAACCTCGTATTTACCTCTGGGAGCTCCCAGTTCTTCAGCGATTTGAACTTTAAGAAAACACACCAAAGCCATGGAGAAGGCTTCACAAGCCACTACGCAAGAACTCCGACAGTGTCTGCCTCTTGATACAATCAGTTTAGTGACCACTTTTGAAGTGCCAATGGCGCTGCGAAACCGATTAGGGTCTTAGGATCATGTGTGCTGACATGAAACAGTGCTTCTTAAACGGACCAATATAAATAATTCAATAATTCCCACTTAAGCATGAAAACGAACAATTATATATTGTGCTACTACATTAATTGGTATCAAAATAGTTGCTAGCGGGAATCCTACAATATAGCTGAGGTTGTGGTGAGGTGTCAGTGGAATGTATATATGCTTTAAATGTGGGCACACCACCATAATATTGGGCACATTTAGCAATATGGTTGTTGGAGGGCTCTTTTAGCTCCCTAAACTGTCCAACATAAGAAGCAATATTGTCGGAAAACCTGAGGTATGATTGTGTTGATTATGTTATAGGACAGGGGTGCGCAAGATTTTCTGGGGAGGGGGCGGGATGGTGCGGTGGTCACAGAGGCCCCATGCTTCCCCAAAGGCATTTACATTAAATGCCGGGGGACTGTGCAAGACCTCTAATTTCCCTTACCTTGGCTCTGAGCGACGTGTCGCCATGGCAACGTGATGTCAAATGACTCCACGGTGGAGCAGGCAGGTGAGCGCAGGGGGGAAAGTTTGCGCACCCGTGGTATAGGAGACCCCATGCGCAGGAACTATAAATTAACAAAAAGTGGCCATATGGGGATTCCTTTTAAAACAAAGCTGATACTGCACCGACACACTTTATTCGAGCAAATACCCAGTATGTACCTGGCAGATACCTGGAATGCGCCGCTCCTCACCTCTGACAAGCCCCGTTGTGTTTGCCTTCCCAGCCTGGGTTCATGCCTGGCTGACGGGCGGCTGATCTGTTAAATGATAATGATTAGGATTTAATAGGCTGCAATGCTTCGCGTGTCTACCAGATGGCATAAATTCATGAATTGTAATGCAGTATATATATATATACTGTGCAGTATTGCAGCCAGCGGGAATAAAATGCTTCAATCCCTGCTTGGAAAATACCTCAATGCACTCGGGCAGAAAACAGTCACAAACCTCAATACACCCGGGTATACCCGAATTCGTGGGACTAGCCCAGCTCGAATAAAGTGTGTCGCCAGTGTACATGTGCAGTTACCCGTGTGCAGATCTCTGCAGCTTTAGCTAATATAATAGGGCAACTGGTGGCTAGCGACCTAATTATGATATGTGTACTTTCAATATAAACTAAATATATATCCACAAAAGCTTTTTTTTAATCAGCACTTCAAAATCATAAACATACTCAAATATTAACACAGACATGTTAATATGTTGTTCTTAAGTTCCTAAAACATCCATACACTTTATTTACATCTTGATCTTTAAAAAGTCAGCTTCCACAAGTGTCAATGTTGTGTTTTCAATGCCTTTGGAGAAAATGCATTTATAAAAACGTAAGTAATGTTATACAGTACTGTTAGGATAACAAGATGACTTACTGCTTACTGAAGAAATAAGGCTGGGTCCCCAACCTTTGTGACAGAGCCTGGCAGCACTGATCTACATCTTCATATACCTAATGGCACATATCAAGAAAAGACATTCAATATTCTCAGACTTTTCCTTATGTACATAATTTAGTTATTGGTTATAGAATTGTACAGCTACAACAAAGAAACACAATCTGTGGCATCTGATCAATTCATGGAAAAACCTTTGGACTCTTAAGTTTACATTTACATTATTATATTGTGCTATTAAAAACACATTCAATGTCTTGCTTAGTTCACCGGATATTTATGGTGTGTGTAATTTAATTAACACACACACACACACACACACACACACACACACACACACACACACACACACACACACACACACACACACACACACACAGTTAGAAAAATTGCCTGGCATGAGTACAAAATTGTGCGTGACTTGAGATAAAAGGCAGTGGCTGCTGCGAACCCCTACAGAAGCAGTGCTGTCAATCATCACTCTGCTATGCAAGGCATTGTGGGGTGCAACTTCAGGAAGTAGAGGAGTAATTGCCAGCTGCTCTTCCGAAAAAGGTTCTTTCCTGCACTGGCCCCCTTGTTTCATTCAAAGCTACAAAGCTGTAGTGGTTAAACTGAGTTTTAATAGGAGGTTAAATGTCAGCAAAGGAAATGTACAAAAAAATAAATAAAATGTACTGGTTGCATAAGTATTCAGCCCGTTAAGTCAGTACTTGGTATGCGAACCTTATCCAGCAATTACTACAAGTCTTTTTGGATTGGTCTCTTCACACAGTAGGATGGTGATCGTCAATTGACTGCAATTTTCAAGTCTCGCTATAAATGTTCGATTGGATTCGAGTCAGAAGTTTGACTGGGCCACACAATAACAAAAATTCTCTTTTTGTTCAAGCACTCCAGTGTGGCTTTGGGTTTGTGCTTCAGGTCATTGCGCTAGAAGTAATGCTCAGAATTTAGACCATAAAGTACCATTTTTGTCTCGTCTGACCACAAAATCTTTTTCCAGATGCCTGCAGTATCATCTATATGCTTTTTCGCAACCCATTTTAACTTTTCCAAGCATTGCGTTTGGCGCAAGCCCAACACTTCACATCACCCATTCAACACCATCCCAACTGTCAAGCATGTTACGGGGATGCTTCTCTTGAACATGGACTGGAAAGCTTGTCAGAATAGAAAGGAGAATGGATGGTGCAAAGTATAGGAGAATCCTTGAGGAAAACCTGTTTGAGCCAGCCAAGAGACTCTGCCACTTGGGAGGAAATTCACATTTCTGCAGGACGATGACCCAAAGCAGATAGCTAAAGCCACACTGGAAAGGTTAAACAAGAAGAGAATTAAGATTCTTGAATGGCCCAATCAAAGTCCTAACTTGAATCCAATCGAACATTTATGGCGAGAACTTGAAGATTGCAGTCCAACGACGATTCTTAAACTCATCAGAACTAGATCAATTTTCCCTGTGAAGAACGGGCAAAAATGTCCCCATCCTACTGGGCAAAGCTGGACTCAACTGGCCCCTTATTAGTTGGTGTATAAAGTTCTGTTAAAACCGATTTGCTGTGTAGTAAATATACATGCATTTTGTGGTTTACAGCACTATATGATTGTGCCTCAACCCTGGCTTATTAGCCATTTACTGGAACTTCGGTGAAAGTAAAATGTTGTAAATCACATTAGCCCATTTTCTTTTATCCACAATGCAGCGTCTCATTGGAGATTATTCATGGTTCCCCTTTACATGAGCCTCCTGCTCGAAAGGTTCCAGCGCTATATCACTGCGCTACTCTCGTTGTTCTTGGCATCCGGTGAGAAATCCTGCTCCACACGTTTGCTCTATGAGAGCTTCTCCCCCTCTCAGAGAATGTTCAAAGAATGAAAGAGAAGGTTCTCCTTTAACCCTTTCGGGGACAGTGTGTTAAAAATATATATCCATCTAGCTTCTAAATAAAGCAAACACAGTTCTAAATTTCCACCACACAATCCTAGGTGTACTTGGTCTATACCCTGAATTGTTAGTCCATTTATGGAGAAAATCAACAGGATTTGAAATGTCTTCCTACTGAGATTATCATGTTGCCTGATTTTATATCACCAATATGTTCTAGAATTCTCTCTCTCAAAGGGCGCATTGTCAAACCTACATCATTTTTACTTCATGGACAGGTCAATAAATAACCACATTCATTGCACAATTAATGTAATTAAACGATACATACTGGTCAAATAGTGTGATTTCTTTTTTATTTTTGTTTTGTACTAATAAGTCTGTTCTGTTGTTCACTTTAGCTCTTGTATAGGCTTTTCTCTGACATTTCGATGCATAGCCTCTTGCTAAAAAAAAAATTAAAAAAAAATTGATTGTAATTGTTAGCTTCCAACTCAAAATTGAGGTCGTGATTACAATTTATTTTTACTCTCCGGTATTGCCCAACTGGTATACCCTGAATTAGATGTTATGGAAGGGCACAGTTTGCTTGCAGCAATGAATTTGTTGCAGTGGCCTTTCTAAAGATACTTGAACACACTTGAAAACGAAAGGTAACTCTCAATGTATTACTTCCTGGTAAAACATTTTTATAAATAAATAAAATAAATAGATAGTCATTTTAGGAGCCTATCCTCACCATAGAATAGCGTTTGCTTTGTTTAGATGCTAGATCAGTGGTTTTAAACCTTTTTTGGTTAAGGGGGAATCCCAACCCTCACCTCCCGCCTAAGGCTGCGCTTATACAGCGGCGACATGACCAATGATGTCACCCGTCGCGATAGTTGTATTTGAGTTAAAGGCGACGTCAGCCAGCGATGTCATAAAAGGGGAGGGCAGAGGCACAGAGAAGCTCCCAATTGGCCTTAAGGAGAGACCGTCGGCGGAAAAAATCAAATATCAGTGACTACCAGATTTCTGGTAGCACTGTTGCTCCGTCGCCGTTGCGTGCACTATAACCACCGGCGATAATGCATTTGGTTTGCCGCAACGTCACGGCACTATAAGCGCAGCCTAGGGCTGCGTCCATACAGCCTTCGTCCGCGCGGAGGCTTGCGCGTCCGTGACTTCACCCGCGCGAAGCGGGTGCGTTTTCAGGACATGGTTGATGTGCCGCGGGGGGTGTGTGTGTCTAGGTGTGTCTGTGACATCATGGAGCTGGTTCGCCCTCATTGGGCGAACCGCTCACGTGACCTGCCCGTCGCGCCTAGTTTAAACTGATTCCTTGCACAACGCGTGCCCCCTCTTGCTTCGTGCATCCGCACGGTCTATGCTGCTGAGCCACCTGATCACTGATACTGATACGAGGAGTGCCGCCATGCCAGGGACAGCTGGGAGAGTTGTCCCAGCTCTCCCCCCCTGGCGGCTGCAGGACCTTTGAAGGGTGCTCGCGGAACACCTGGGTACCATTCAAAAATCACTATGCTAGATAATAATAATTGTTTGTTCTTGTATAGCGCTGCTAGTTTTTATGTGCTTCACACTCAGTGCCAGAGTCAGTGTCTTTACTGCTCCTTCTCCCTAGATGGATATTTTGAACACAATGCCCCCGAAAGGGTTAAATCAGGACCTTCTCTAATTTTTTTTCTATAAATAAATGTATACACTATTATTATATTTACATTATGTATTTAATATATTTGGCAACCAAGAACAGTTAAGAAATATAGGTACAGTATTTTGTATACTTTTTTAGTGTTTAATGATGTCATAATAAGTGGGTATTTAAGGTCCATGTTGGACAAGGGGGTAAGAGCCCCAGAAGAAGCCAGTAGTACATCCAGCGAAACGTACATTGGACGTGAGTGAAGAGCTGTTGGATGTGAACGAGAAGTTGGATTTCATGCAGGTCGCCATAGGAGCAAATCAAATACACAGCGCGCACGAACGATGAATTGATATTCTAATACTGGACATTCAAGATTAAATCTATTTTTCCCACGGGATACGTGGACTTTTTAACCAGGGTTTTTCTACTGTTATTGTATGTTTTTCCTTTTTTTATTTTATTGTTTATATATTTCACTGTACACAATAAGGATTAGCACCCTTTTATTATTTATGGTATTCTTCTTGTGTTGAGCGGTGTAGAATCAAGTTGAGTTTGAAACTATAGTCAAGTGTGTTTTCTTTTTCTGGTATGATGAAGACAGCACTGCAAGTGTAAAACGATTTATTTAGCAAACACTAATGTAAGTGGTTAAGTGAAGTTTTGCATTAAATATTCAAATGCATAATCAACATTTCGATCAACACAGGGACCTCCAAAGCAGTGCAGAACCCCGTCAGAAGCAGAGCAGTCAATCATCACTGCTATGCAAAGCATTGTGCGGTGCAACTTCAGGAAGCAGAGCAGCAATTGCCAGCTGCTCTTCCGAAAAAGGTTCTGCAGCAGCCATGGTCTTTCCTGCACTTGCCCCCAGGGTGGACGAGTGGTCACTCATAGTTGACACATATATAATCATGGCACAATATATCAATTGTTCACATATTTGGTGAGTGCTGGCCTTCTGTACCTATTGTATACGTCAACCTCGATTTTGACTCCATTGGGCGCTGTACATATATAAACCAATGAAGTTTTGTTTTTTTTAAATTAGACAATCTTGTTTGGAAGACTTTACTAATCAGATAAGGATGTGCTCAGCTAGACAGTTAAGAGCCCTGAGGTGAAGCAGACTTAGGGGGCGGCCCCAGTCACTTCTACAGTGCACGCCTTGGCGTGCGCTGTGCATTCAAGCCCCGCCCCCCCCAGTCAGTCCAGTCCCAGTTCCTACCTTGTCGCGCACCTTTCCCCTGCGGTACGCGACAGGTTTTCAGGCAGGCAGGGAAATTTAAGAGCAAAGTTTGCGACGGAGGCCGGCGGTTCAGCCAATGAGGGCGAACCAGCCGCGGGACATCATGGCCACGCCCCCGCAAACCTACCGCCCCCTCCCGTCGCAAACGTTCCCTCTCCCCTTAGACCGCGGTGTAGCGCTGTGCACGCGCCGGCCCCCTGCCGGGCGCGCGTGCCACAGTGCTGACTGGGGACTCAGCCTAAGGCTGCGGCCCCATTGCATGCACATCAGCGAGGCTGGCGGCGCGTACAGCCGAGTCCCCCGGTCTACAGTGAGCTGCAGGGGGCATGACGGGTGCCCTCATTGGCTGAACCGCCGGGGGGCGTGGCCTAGCACTCCGTCGCCAGCTCAATTGTCAGGTATCCCTTAAAAACTCGGTGCACGGCGGCACCCCCCTCACAGCGGGCCCGGCCCCATTGAGGGGCGGCTCTTGTCCCTGCAGCGTCTGCCACAGCGGGCGCTGCAGTAGCCAGCCGGGACCTGGCCTAAGGCATGTCTTCATCTTCCTTGCATCAAGGCACAAAAAAAAAAAAAAAAAGGATAGTTACCAACTTCTTGCATACACCCACACCCGTCAATTCGAATTAAAATATATTCTCAGCTCGCATACATATACTGCTGGTGCTGAGCATGCCAAAAAACAAAACAAAAAATAAAAAACATTCAATAAATGTTAAAACAAAGAGGAAGGTATTATGTCCTCTTGATCTGGTCATGGAATCTATCATATTGTTGATAATGATCAAAATGTGATCGCAGTACGGGTCATTGAGCACATATTTCTTTATTTACAAACTTACACTTTACCTTTTTTTTTAAAAGGGGTAATTTCTGTTTCTATACTTTAAATAGTGTCAAGATATTTGAAATGCCTCTTATGGTCTTGTACAAAATTAGGCACATTGCCACTATCTTTTTTTATGTTTTGTTCACCTAATTTTTATAGGGGAAGAAGTGGAACATTGCAAACACATAACCAACTGTTAAACCATTCCAAAGAGATGTTCAGTTTGAATCGTATGCTAACAATTCATTCTCAACCAACTGTATTGCAAAAAAATTTTTTAATTATTTAATTTGTATGTGGTGTTGATTAAGTAACAGATAGAAACTGTGGAATACATAATGTTTGCAAAATTTATAAAATACTGAACTGGTGCTTGAATTCCCTAAAGGTCAGTCCTACTAAAATACTGACTGAGTCAGTAAAACAAAAAACAAAAAAAAGGTAGAGGCAGCACTCAGAACAAAACAAGCTAGAATATGCATTAAAGTAGGGGAGCGCAAACTTTTTGTGCTGCGCCCCCGTCTTCCCTGTGCGACGCCCGCGCCCCCCTCTCTACCTTAGAGCTGCGTCAAATTACGCTGTGGGGTCATGTGACATGTCAACGCGTCACAGAGCGGCTGAATCTGGATAAGTAAAGTGTTGCAGAGGCCAAGTCTGCTCGGGTCCCGAACATGAAAGCCTCAGAGGTTGCCAAGGTGTGAAAGCCATTTGGGCAGCGGGGTTTGCCTCAAGTACTCATGTCCTGGGAAGAATGGAAGTCATCAGACCACTATTGGCCCAGCCCAGACTTTGAGGAGCCTAACTCCGCAGGTGGCTTCTGACTGACAGGTGGCAGTGGTGCCAGGTTGGAACATGCCCTTATCAGAATCTGAATCTGTGCTTGCCTGGCTTAGATAGACTGGCAACGCTCTGATAGGCTGGTAGGATTCTTCCCATGCTCGTATTGCCTGGAGTATTTCATGAATGAACTCCGAAATACTATAAGAAACCCTCAGCCAATCCGTTCGCGAGATTCTAAGCGCGAGAACAGCAGCGGTAAATTTGAAACGACCAAAAGATGCTCTTGGAGAAATAGCAGCGAGCCGGCTTCAGAAATTTCAAGGTGAGAAATTTTCTAAATCCCACTTTTCGGGGCCAAATTCTGAAATTAGAATGTAGCAGTCGCAGCTGGGATTGCAAGCCAAAAGAGTACCAGGACGTTTATACTATCTCCCGGTCAAGGGATTTCGGCAGCTCCGGAACAGATACAGCGGTGGCGTCAGGAACTTCATGCCAATGTGAGTTCCAGGAGAAGTCCCGGTCAACCTAAAGACTTTATTTTATGTGCCATTTCACCTAGTAAAATCCAGTTTTGTTGCCCAGACCCCCAGTAAGTGCGTTTTCTTCTGTATTTTGTAATTCACTGTGTGTACGTCTGGTTCTATGGAATAATCAACAATTTGTTTTACCATCTTGTTTCGCTCAGTGAATGATCCTGGTAAAATACCTAGTATCCCGTGACATACATTATAATACATTAAAAATGTAAGTTTTCTTTTTTTTTTTTTTTAATGCTACAAGTATTTTATCATAGTATAGAACTGTTTTTTTGTTTTTTTTAAATCATGTAGGATATTGCTTGGTCTGCAGATTTAACTACTGTACAACACAAAGTGAACATTCAGAGAAGTGTATTTCTACCACAAAAAGCTTAGAATAGGTCAACATCGGGTTAGCACCACTTAATTTTAAATATTTTCACACAATTACCCTATATCTTCACGTGTGTATTCCCTATTATATGCCAATAAACTTTTTTGTTTTCCGCCTTTTGGCACCTTAGGTTACTAGCTTGGTTTTATCATTTGTCCCACCTATTGTTGTCCCCATAGAGTGCAATTGTGGGTTTCTTTTCTAGCTAGGACTCTTATCCTGACTAGTTTTCTGTTCTGATGTATATTTATTCCCTATGCACCATGGGTTTTTATGTTATTAGTAGTAATTTTGGAGTGATGAGCATTTCTCATGTTTGTACACACAAAGTTGTACCATGTTTCTATATAATTGACGAATATCACATTCATTAAATGCATTCAAATGTGTTTGCAAATTAAATTGTTTTACCATAACAAAAATATGTTATAGCTTGAGATCTGCAGGACAGATTTCACATACAGTTTAGCAATCCAAGTAGAAAGCAGAATTCCCCTGACCCATTTTTGTATTTAAACACATCTACAACATGGTGGGTCTCCCGGGACAAGACTGATATCGTCTTATCACAAGGATATCCCAGGTTTACATCCAATATGGAGACGCTTTATGGAAATTAAAAATGCCTGCTGGCAAATGGAAACGCTGCTTCCAGTCAGCCATGGGGCAACATTGATCATTGATGGGTATTTTTATTACTAAATGAGGACAACGAAGATCAATAATAACTAAACAAGGGTGCTCCTGGCCATACTTATATTCAAAATGTTGCGAGTGGACTGGTCTCTCTACACATTCTCATCTCACTGACCTGCTCCAGCGACTTTCCTGCCCAACCGATGGCTTTCATCTTACGCTTTATTTCCCATTTCTTTTGAAAGACTAGAACATAGTTGAGTGGCCAAGAGTAGGGGGAGCTGTACCGAGGCAGAGTAATCTACAGTATACATACAAACCATAGTGAGATAAAACATTGTTACACCATTGAAAAAACTTGAGAAAATACTAGACAATACCTAATATTTAAAAAAAAAAATGTAAATGACCTTTATCCTAAAGAAATATGTAGCTGGCAGCAGTAAATATTTTCTTGAAACATTATTTCTTATAAGCATATAAAAATTGCCAACAGCTATATTAAATATTGCTAAACCTATTCTAAAATGTTTGTGCTAGCAGAATGAAAATACGTGAAAAAAAACTGTATCAACTAATGGTATAAACCTCAATGTTTCATTTATGAGTAGGGACCTGCAATTGTGAGCAAAAGTGTTTTCTCATTAAATTTTAACCAAGATAAATGGTTCAGAGCCACTCACCTCCTCTAGTGTAGCTTCATCACACCACTGAATATACAACTACAAAAAAAAAAAAGCGTAATGTCCATTTTGCAATGCAGAACAAGGGGGAATAAGATTAGGTACACACATAATGATGCCGTATCAGGTAAGGAAGAATTAACTAAACCAACAATTCCATTTACGTTTTCCAAAATATTTATACTTGTTTACAAACTGCACCGAAAACAGCAGAATACATTTGCAGCCCAATTTTAAGCCATTGTATGACACCGATTGAGGTGTATGAGCATGTCTGCATAGTTTCAAGCAGTGTTTTTAGAACTAGCGATATATATATATATATATATATAGATATATATATATATATATCTATATATATATATATATATATATAATTTTTATATATATATATATAATTTTTATATATATTTGTGATTATCATCAGGTATCTCTAGCTGCTGGAACAGTGCAGTAAATGTGTTTTCCAGCTAACACAGAGTTAATCCTCCATGAAATGGCTGTTTCAGACGCTGACTAATTAATCAGGATGGACTCCCTCAGTGAATAAGGAAGTGTTTAAGGCAAACACAGAGTGATGCCATGTGAGAGAGCCATGCTGAGAGTCACAGAGTGAGAGACTGTTTTCCCCAGAGAAGGGAAGGATAGAAGTGCTCCCCAGCTGCGGAAGCTGGTTAAAGAGGACCTACAGAGGAGAGTTTCTCTGACGTCTTCTCCATAAGGACTAAGATAAGCAAAACCCATACTATTGTATGCAGAAACTGTGTTACATTGTTGCATATGCCAGGGCATGTTTTGGCTTGGGAACCAGCTTAGCTGGCCATACAGTTAGTGAAGGCGAAAGCTACGGTGTAGTTAGAATTCCCTAAAGGGAATAGGAGTTTATTTTATTATTTGGTTTTCTTAAAGGAACGGTGGGCCTGTTGGTATATGATTTAATCCCTGTAAATAAACCCCTGCCTAGAAAATACAGTGTTTCCGGTCTTAAATTGGGATAAGAGAGACTGCAACGTGGGAGTGGGTGAGGGCGTGGGAGGGAGAGAGGGAGAGAGAATGAATAACCTGGCTTAAAATCATGGCAGATAGTTTTGTAATCACAGTAATCTGAAACACTGTACGCAACCAAAATTGTATGGAAGCCAATCAGGCATTTACAATTAATGTGGCACTCTGATTTTTAAGGCAACAGTTGATTAGTACTGAGGAAAGGCAACTCTAAAAATAATTGGCAAGAGGAGCTCATGTCGGTCTTTTTTACTATGAACCGAATACCTTCCCCCTCATCTAAACTTACATCTGACCTCCAAGCATTATTCTGTAGCATTGGACACCAATCTTCTAGAAGAAGAAATGTTGCAATGCTGGTGATGTTTGTTCCTCCAAATTAAAAATTAAATGGGAGATGTTAGCTAGTAAAGCCACATAGCTCAGCCATGCTCACCATGCAGAAATAATGCAAGAGACCGCAATCACTGTAGTTGGAACTCTATAGTCTTCAACATTTACCCATGTATATGGAATGGCACACACAATAAAGACAAGATTTCTCAAACAAAGTACATTAATTTAAAAATTACTTTTTATTTGATTTTTTTTTATAGGTGTGCGCGCGCACGCACTATTTTATAATGTTATCATTTACCTCTGCTGTCAACAGCATATTATTGACCAATTCCATGTATGCTTTCATCTCGGCTTTTTGGACCTCATCCAACCCATCACTAAGTGAATGGCCCTGGGGAAGACATGGAACAAGAATGTGCTATATGAATATGCAAAAGTCTACTGTTGGTTCGAGAACTCATACCTGTATGATCTTCTTTATACACATTTATAGAAGTGATCAGATCACTGTACAGATTCAACATAGGTGTCTCACAGAACAGAGTAATGAGGTTTATTCAGAAAATCACAATGTTTTTATCAATAGTTAAAAGCATACAGCCAATGCCAGAATGAAGAAATTGAGCTACAGAGATTCTGTTGACTCAAGTTGCACATTGTGCCAAGAGAACAAAAACTTTTCAATATCCCATGTGACAATCCAAAAGCTTTAAAAGCCCCAGCATTTAAATCACTATTATATTCCAATAGATACAGAGGAAAAACTGCACAGTACCAGACATACTTCACAGTTGAAATACACATTGCTAGAAGTGTGTACTACACGACAGGAGCTTCTGAAGTTATGACTTTACAACATACTGTTTTATGAACCAATAAGAAGAGTTGCATCCAACAATGTTTGTTTTAAAACAGCATTCCTCAGTCTGTTTTAATATTGTCGCGAAACAAGGATATTGCCTTGACCACAACCACTTCGGTCTTCCCTGCATATACTGTACTGTACGGTTAAATAGATCTTTTCCTGTTCTGGTTTCTCTGGCGACTAAAAAAGGCTTAAGACATTTTAGTTGCACACAAGCTAATAATTACTAGTGACTTTATGAAGGGTTCATGTCAAGATCTTGACCCATACCTTTAAGGCTATCCCGTGGACTAACCCCCTTACCTTCGGAACTGCCATCGCCATCAATAACAACCCCAATCAGGCTCTCAGATCTGCCATCGCCCCTCAACTGATTGAGCCTCGGTTTAAGGTCAATAAAGCTGGTGGGAGAGCTATTTCAAAAACTGCCCGAAGACTGTGGAATAAGCTCCCTGCTGCTTTAAGAAATCAGGAAGCTTTGCTTCCATTCAGAAAGGAATTAAAAGCCTTCCTTTTTAAACAGAACATTGCAAACAGACCCCAATACCCTGGCAGACAGCTTTCCTACTCCCATTCGTGTTTCCCGCCCTTTGTTGATCTTCCTCGTTGTTCCCATACATGTTTTCGGTAGGTCCCGGTTGTAGGTGTGGGATAGGTGTCCTCCATAAGTTCCTGCACACACTCAAGTACCGAGTTTCTTGGCGAGTAGCGCGTTAGAAAATGTTTTAACTAAATATGAGGCACCAGAATCTTGCATTTTATATGCATATTACCTTAGAAAGGAAAAGTGTAGATGAATATGCCGAATAAATTACACGTAGTGTGTTCATCCAGGGACAAATCCAAATTCCATTAGTGAAGTCAGGTAAATAAAATTATCCCCATTGTGAGACACGAGCAGCAAAGGTTTCACTGTTTTTTTGTTTGCGTTCATTTGAGTTAATATAACTATAAATATAGGAGTAGTATCTTGCCAAGGTAAAATTAACAAAGGTTAAACTCTATAGGCATATTTATTTATTTATTTTTACCTAATGCACCATGTTACGGTTGGTTCACCAAATAAGTTGTCAGAAACACAGAAGAGGAAGAATAATAAAACAATTAAACATCTACAAAACCAGTAAGGACTGAAGAAGACCAGAGACAAGTGTCCTCTTCCCACTCACCACTCCGGATAAGTATTTTTCTGGGAGAAAACAGGAAACCGATGGAACTGCTGCTTTAGAAAGAAGTTAATTTATCGGTGTTGGAGTGCATGTTGGCATTGAATATAAGCACCCATCTTTTGGAATTGCTGGATTGTTTTCTTGCTCTAGCTTAAGATTTATGTAAACAAATTGCTTACAATGTCAAACATAAAACATCAAAAACATCAAATATAAAAAGATATTGAACGTTTTAAATATTTTTATTTAGTATTTTAGAAAAGCATTAAACACTAGGATGTACATTTCAATAGAATTATCCACTTTGAGTGTTCAAACTCTACTACGCACATCATACAGGCTGTTAGTATGGGAGCACATATGCCGAAAATATTCCAATTTATGAAGGGCAAAGTTCAATAGACAGAGCTTCCCATGTCCAGGAAGTTGCTATAGAGTAATAATTATAGTCAATCTTTCAGCACTGCATTTAAAAACACTTAAAGTCATAACTGTAGCGCCTATTATCTTTCTTACCTTGGCTTTTACAAACTGAACTATTGGTCCCAGTTCTGATATTACTTGATTTCCAACTTGAATGAATGGAACTTTTCCTATGGAATAAAGAGATGAGAGATATGCGGTCATGCAATAAATATTCTGATCTAAAACCATTGTAAGACCATAATTGCACATTTGGCAACAGAAATTCATGGCCCTTTATACAACCGTTAGGGACATGGCCATTACGGTAGGGCTGTATCATTAAAAAGCCTTGGTAACATATTTTGGTGTGTGTGTAAGGCCATGTGCTCTATTACATATTTTCTCCGCTATAAAATGGAGATCGAATGTCGAGGAACATACCAAGTGGTCAAATGGACATAAAAAGCAGTTGTACTATGCTTGGTCTCAAATTCTAATCCTAATAATAATAGCATGTTCTTGTATAGCGCTGCTAGTTATACGCAGCGCTTTACAGAGACATTTTGCAGGCACAGGTCCCTGCCCCGTGGAGCTTACAATCTATGTTTTTGATGCCTGAGGCACAGGGAGATAAAGTGACTTGACCAAGGTCACAAGGAGCCAACACCGGGAATTGAACCAGGCTGCCCTGCAACAATCTCAGTGTCATTCAGTGTCTTTACTCACTGAGCCACTCCTTCTCCCATAATCCTTTTAAAAACATTGTGGGCAAAGCTCTATCTACCATATTTTAGAAAAGTATCTATCATATGATCTTTCCGATCCTGAAATCCGTAAAAGAAAAAAAAAAAAAACAGCTGTTGAAATAAAAACGAATTCTAATTACTTGGTAGAAAAACCTCAGCTCGAGGTCAGGAATATTTACCAAATATTACATTTTAACCATCTGGATGCCAGACATTTTGTGCCACCCAGTCCTGCAGACATTCCCGGCTTCGGGATCATGTGATCACCAGTATAGTAATGACATGACCGCAATCTGCCAATGTTGTGGTCCTTTGCGGACAGATCCCAGACAGCTTAAGTCGCAATCCCCACCAGAAACTAGCAAAGTGTAGGGGCCACGTCACAAGGCTTACAGGGTATCACTTATGATGTTACCCAAAATTCAATGGGTAACGATTTATTATTGATGTGATCATAGTGGGTGCAGATCCTTGACATAATATTCATAAATATATAATGAGTGTATATATATATATATGTACGGATATACATCTTAGCTGCCAAAAATATTCTCACAAAAGTACAGTACATGTATGTATTAGCAAATGAGGGGGCCACATTGGACCCCGTGGCAGTGCCGGCTATCTGAAGGTAATGTGGTTTGAAATCTGAAATAATGATGTGACCATGTCCAACAACCAGCACAGAGGGGAACAGCAGCTGTTTGAACAGAGAGCCTGCACTTTAATTCCAAAGCTTCTGGGGTGAGGGCATTTCATGTTTGTTTGTTAACTGTAAGGATGTCTAAAAAAAAAGGTTCCTTGACCAATAAAAACCTTTTTTTTTTGCTTATTTACAAGTCCCGGAGTGCTTTCTTTACATTTGTATGCTGATCACACACACACACACACACACACACACACACACACACACACACACACACACACACACACACACACACACACACACACACACACACACACACACACACACACACACACACACACACACACACACACACACACACACACAGAAAGAGGCAGCATTAAAGAACAGAGGTTATACAGTCAATTCACAGACATTTCATGGACAGAGAGTTGGAAAATGGGGTACAGGGGATAAACGGCTGGTGAGTTTTAGATTGAAATAGAGAAGCTTTATCACCAAACGGCTCACACACTTTAGCTGCGCCAAAGGCTGTCCGCCTTTGCAGGGACACAGATGTACACTGAATTCGCAGCTGCATTCAGAGTTCTTTATGCTCTTGGCTCATTAACATTCCAGTGGGTGGGGTTGACGTTCCACAAAGTACAAGCAAATGTTAACCCTTAGCACGCTGGTCCTGTGCAGAGGGGAGCAGCTCTTGGGGAGCCCAATCAGGCGTCCACCTTTGGGGACGCAGATGTTTGAGGTGTGCCTTCTGTTCTGCGGTGTATATGTATATGGCTAGCTACATTGGATTTGATACTGTACAGAAGCCAATTATAAATCCTGTTAATGATTCACTCAGACGTTACCTTTTCTTCCCAACAAGCCATAAAATACTGAATTTAACATTAAATGCCCTGTCAAAACAATGTTTAGTAATGCTGAGCTAGGCAATATTACTTGGATTGGTAACACATTAGAAATAGTGGTTTGATGGCTCTACATATCTAAAAATATCTAAAAATAATAACCACTCTACTACTATGGTAGGTGGCACAATAAAGAGAATATTGATCTCTAGGGGAAAGGCGCTGAGCTGACTTTTCTCTAAGCATCAATTGATAGAGAACCTAATGGAAAGCTTGAACAAGGAAACTGTGGAAGAGTTATTAAGCCTGCTAAAGCCAACTGCTTCAGATATAATATTGGAAAGCAGTTAGTGCTGCTGGAGAACATTGGCCTTTGTGCCAATAGTGTTACAGAGAAACAGATTAAGAAAAAAAAATACTGATACTCATCCCTACCCTTATCTGTTTAAATATTTCACACAGCATTGCATATTGTATGCCTTTACCCCTTCCTCCTGAAACTAAACGCACCAGTGTGTGTGACATGATTCCAACTCTGCAGCATTACCAACATAATTCCATGTCAATCATTAGATTGTAGTCCCTATGCAAGTCTCCATTTTCCATAGAGATTCGGAAACATTGAGAACCACAATGTACTGAAATTGGTGCTAGAAACAAAGGCTGTAGTGAATTTGTATCACAGTTATGTAGGCAATACTGTGTCTGCAGCTTCTATTTGGCAAATGGACAACCAAAAAGACATTGTTGAAGGACAATAATTACGACTCCTTGTCTGCCACTGTTCAACTCTACTAGTTTTCTAATACCAGTACATAAAAGTATGGGTTAGGAGGAGCACGTATTTTACCATCTCATTGGTTTAGAACAGGAGTAGTCAACTCCAGTCCTCAAGAGCTACCAACAGGTCAGGTTTTTAGAATATCGCTGCTTCAGCACAAAAATATAATTTGTGATTGTAATCAGAATTACTTTTGTTTCTTACAGAACGAAAAAAGGATTTCAATGGTTTTGCACCGGCATCATAAGAGAACAGTCAGGGACGTGAATCAGTGTCTCTGTCAAAGACCAATACCTGACAAAATAGATAGGTCTGTGGAGGCTATTTTCTTAAATGTGGTGGTGATTGAGATTGCATTTAAATACTATAACAAGGCATCATATTCAAGCTAGGAGACAAATATTGTTACTAAATTTAGAAATCTGCTTCAGGAATATTTATATTTTTCTTGACATTTTCAGTGACGAAGAGGACAAATTCTTCTGCCTTTTGCGAACCAAGTTGAAATACAGTATGCTCACTATTTGCTTGTTGGCACATTGAGGCACTTAATTAAAGATGTTTCAACCTAATTTTATGCCATAATATAGATTTAAACAATTAGTCTATGTTTCATTCCAAGAATTTCATAATTGTGGTCCAATAAATTCAGAGCTCTCAGTGCTGTGGAACTTAAACATGGATACTACAGGCATACCCCGCTTTAAGTACGTACACTCGCGAGCAAGTACATATCGTCCAATAGGCAAACGGCAGCTCACGCATGCACCTGTCAACACGTCCTGAACAGCAATACTGGCTCCCTACCTGTACCGAAGCTGTGCACAAGCGGGGAGACTATAGAGCCTGTTACAAATGCGTTATTTACATCAGTTATGCATGTATATAACGACTGCAGTACAGTACATGCATCGATAAGTGGGAAAAGGTAGTGCTTCACTTTAAGTACATTTTCGCTTTACATACATGCTCCGGTCCCATTGCGTACATTAATGCGGGATATGCCTGTATCCAATTAGGTTTCATATTGTTCGTGGACACACACACCTTTTAGCATTTGGTACAGTGAAATCTAGCACATTGCAAAAGAACACAGTTCTCTACAGATTTCACGTCACAAATCTTTACCCACCTCATTCTTTGCGATCTACACTTCGTGAGCTTTTTTCCCCCATATAAAGCTTGATAATATTTAGATTCAACTCATCTCAATAACCGCCTCAGTACCGGGGTCCGTCTTGTTTGTGGTGAGCACAGCGTTACAAGCTGGTTGTGACAGATACAATGCGATCATTCTTCCTCTAACTATAGAGGTAAATAAGAATTTTAAACAGTGTTAGAACCTGCAATATATGGTCATGCCTTGAAGTGGCTTGCAGGCTTAAAATGCTTAGGCCAAAGGGTTTAACTAAATGACCCTTTTTTTCAAGAGATATATAGGTATTGCACTGTATATTTTTGTCATATTGGATGTAGCTTTGGACTTTGTTTTTTGTTGTATACCTTTAGCCACACCCACTAGCACTTCAATTGATAAATATACATGTGGTAATTTTTGGGGTTATATATTATGTGGTAATTTTGAGGGGGGGGGGTTTAGAGCTTGCTGGGTATCTCTCTGTGTAAAATATTAATAGTCAGTTTACATATTTTCTTTAGCTTTCGCCAAACAAAATTCTCTTGCTCAATAGAAACAATATAAAATGTTACTAGCACCGGCTCACACATCCAGATGTTTGCCATAATGAATTTGTGGTACCCCCACCCTAGATGCAGTCCAATAAAAGGCAAGTCTAGTCCAAACCACAGTAGAGGTTTCTTAGTTTGTTACGATGGTTAAATGACATCAAGGGTTAAAAATAAATGTCAACAGCACTAAAAGGTTTGAGGTTTTATTCCTCAATTTGTGAGGGATTAGACGAGTACCAAGAATTAATTTTGCAGTTTTATTGGTTAAGCACACGTAGGGTGCACAGACACGTCTGCCAGACAAGAAACTCATATTGGCAGTGAATGTCTATTGCCATTTCAGCCATTGCTTCCCACCTCACAAGGATACTGGGAAATGTGTATGAAACTAAAGGGAAAAAAAGTGTTGTGTTGTAGTGCTCCAATTTTTTTCTCTTTTTGCTTGCAGCACATGTAAGAAGCTTATTAGACAGGTGCACATGTTGTACAGATGGTTAAGCAGAGAATGTTATGTCACCTATGCTATAGACCTTCTGAAAATTTCGGTGCAAGTAGAACAAGACTGAAAAACTTGGGACCTGGCGGAATTTTTGTGCTTATGGGGCAAAACTGGAACAGAATTTCATTTATCCCATTAACATATGTTCATCTAGTAATTCCTTCTACTGACACACTTCAAATTGCAAAGTGGTGCACATGGGG
The DNA here is from genome assembly GCF_040206685.1 of Ascaphus truei. Lineage (NCBI taxonomy): Eukaryota > Metazoa > Chordata > Amphibia > Anura > Ascaphidae > Ascaphus > Ascaphus truei. The sequence continues at coordinate 71,839,358 of NC_134489.1, forward strand.
CAAAAGTGAAGTAAAATTGTCCCCAATTTTGTTTGATGGCTATCTTGATACATCTGACCCTATAAAATGTGCATTTGGCCTGATCCCTTAAAAACATCTAAATTAACCAACTCTAGAGATGTCCTGATACCGTGTTGTCAGACTGCTTGGGAAGACGCTTTATCTGAATTTATATCGAAATATGCAGGGAGACAGGCACTCGCAGGCCTTTAAATGCCAGAGGGAGAGGACCCAGAGAGGGCCGAAACCTTGATCCTCTAATAAAACACTCCCTCTGGCATTTAAAAACCAGCGAGTTCCTGTCTTCCTGCAAATTTCTATATAACTACAGTACTATACTGTTCTTTCAACGAGCTCTCAGGCTAATTATCTTTAATCATTTGCGAGCCCCCCCTACTTAAGGAATGTTTCAGTAGAACTCATGCAAAAGAAAAGAAAATGATTTTTCACCTAAAATAGAGTATTTTGAAATAATTTTTTCTTTGTACTCGTCAAAAAGATGGTCTGAGACACTCACTGAGCCACAAAGTATTTAACTTTGCCTTAGCTGTGGGCAGATGTCACTGTTCTCTGATTTCAAATGCATTTTTTTTTTTTAATATACAGTACAAGATTTCACAAAAAAAAAATATGTGCTGGGGAAAATAAACAACTGTATAAAACGTCACTGATCACTGAATTTTAATAAAAAAAGCAACACTTCTAAAAAAGTCACAAACAAGGCTTTCAAAGATTTCATCGCCAGCATTGTTTATTCTTTGCTATCCATTCATATATTCCAAGAGTCTACTACAGTGTGTTGGATTTATTTTTTAAACGGATGAAAGGTTTAAGAAATTCAGTCAATTGTATTTAAACTACGGTATACGTTTATATCACACACAAAAATGTAATGCTTAAGACTTCTCAGGCAGTTTGCATCTTGTGATGACAAAATAAAAAAAAAAGCACTTGCAATAACCACCCTATATATTCTTCCCCCCCCCCCCCCCCCTTCTTGAGTAAAAGAATGTAGGGGAGGTTTTAAATGCTGAATATGGATGCCAGAATATGAAAAGATCTCTCTACACCAGTAACATGGTAGTGCAGTCTGAATGAAACCTTTTGAGTACTTGCAGTTCAAAAAGACCTGCATTTCTTTTGTAATACACTTCAGCGTATGGATGCAGATGAGGCCTTTGTTGGTGCAATGCACCTCATCCATTACCCTTAGGCTGACTGTGAGCAAGAGAAGAGGGAATCTATTGAAAGGGACCATGACAGAGCCTGCTGTTAGCGTGAACTCTGTTTGAACTAGGTCTAGCAGCAGGTTTCATGCATGTGCTTGAGGGTAGCGTTTGGTGACGATCTCTCAAAAGTAAGTTCTATAAATATCATGTGAACGATTTAGGAAGCTATATCTGTTTATACGTATTTCATAAAATCGATACAAAAAAGGAATCCAACTGCGTGTTTGCTTAACCCAGGAGTGGGTAACTCCAATCCCCAAAGGCCATTAACAGGTCAGGTTTCCAGGATATTCCTGCTTCAGCAAAGGTAGCTCAATCAGTTTCTATTATGCAGGGAAAACAGAAAGAATGTTCAAAGATAGGATAGCCTCACACCGATCAGCAATGAGAGCTGCATTACGGAATAATAAACCAGACCAGCCGGGCACTTTCTGCAGGCGGGCCATAAACATCCAACTCTACGACATTATCATTGACCAGGTACCCACACCAGGATGCGGAGGCAATCCCTATACAGGCGGTCCTCGTTTTACGACGAACGGCTTATCCGACGCTTGTCAATGCATCCCTATGGCCCATTTTACGACGCCAGAACGGCTTATCCGACGCTCTTACGACGCTTTAAAAAATTGCTACAAATGAACAACCAGACGGCTGCAGGCTAGGGAAATCATTCTGAACAGTCTGTGTAAAATCAAAAAAATCAAAAAAATGTGTGTGGTGCTCTCAAGACAATACTTGAGCCAATTGAGTGAATAACAGGAAAACAACCCTTGAATGAATATATATATATAGTGTCTCTAGGAATGTAGCCCGGTAATGACAATCCCACAGACCAGGTAGTAAGGAAATGTCAATGACACCTGCAGGTGACCGGTAGATGAAACATCCTATGACAAACTGTATTGTAATAAGGGCAAAATGGAACAAACTCACTTGGGAATCTTCATCCACCATAAGCAGTAAGTCCAGTTGGGTTCCAGTGTCCAGGGTTGAATGTGCATCCGTATGCGGTAGTCAGAATGTAGAACAGGGAAGAAAAACGAAGCACCAAGTCCAGCTGTAGAATAGCAATAACACCAACAGGGATACGTACCAAAAATAAGCTATTTAATAGGATCCAGGCAAAGTAACAAACACACCTACGCGTTTCGGACCTCTACAGTCCTTTATCAAGGTGAATTTTCTTCCCTGTTCTACATTCTGAACAGTCTGTGTGAAGGTTTGGTGGTGTATTTTAGGCCCTAAACCATGGCTGATCAAAGCAAAAAGCAAAGTACTGTTACGCCAAAAAGGAATAGAAAATCTATAACTTTGGAGACCAAGCAAAACATAATAAAGCGCTCTGAGAAAGGAGAGACGAACACAGAAATTGGACGTTCCTTGGCTATACCTCGCACAACTATTGTGACAATAATCAAAGACAAGGCAAGAATCTTGGAACAGATCAAGGGCTCAGCACCTATGCAAGGTACAACAATAAGGCAACGTGTTGGGCATATTGCGGAAGTGGAAAAACTCCTCATCATATGGCTGGGAGATCAATCCCAGCGTCATGTGCCCATTAGTTTAGCCTTAATTCAGGCCAAGGCTTTGAGTCTGTATGAGGACATTAAGCAACAGTATGGAGAAGGGACCACTGAGGAAACGTTCACTGCAAGTAAGGGCTGGTTTATGCGGTTTAAAGAGAGGGCAAACTTGCATAACATTAAAGTGACCGGGGAAGCTGCTACTGCGGATGAGGAGGCAGCTAAAACCTTCCCTGTTACATTGGCCAAAATTATAGAGGACGGTGGCTATTGCGCACGTCAAGTGTTCAATGTTGATGAGACTGGGCTCTACTGGAAGAAAATGCCCAGTAGAAGCTACATTGCAAAAGAGGAAAAATCTATGCCTGTGTTAAAAGTTGCAAAGGACAGGCTGACTCTTCTGCTTGGATCAAATGCTGCAGGTGATTTCAAGCTAAAACCTTTGCTTGTTTATCATGCAGAAAACCCTAGGGCATTCAAGGGTTATGCAAAGAGCACACTTCCAGTGATTTGGAAGTCCAACCGTAAGGCATGGGTAAACAGGGAGCCTTTTTGAGGACTGGTTCCAGCATCAATTTATTCCAGCTGTGCAATTATATTGCATGAACCAGAACCTCGATTTCAAAGCATTGCTGCTCCTGGACAATGCTCCTGGCCATCCCGTGTACCTGGATGACCATCATCCAAACGTCATGGTGGTGTTCATGCCCCCCAACACCACCTCATTGATACAGCCGATGGACCAGGGGGTTATCGCTTCCTTCAAGGCCTACTATCTTAGGCGAACATTTGCCCAGGCCATCAGAGCAACCGATGTGGAAGGTGGTCCAACCTTAAAAGAATTTTGGAAGGGTTACAACATTCTCCATGCAGTGAGAAACATCGGAGAGGCATGGAATGAGGTGAAACAATCCAATTTAAATGGAGTTTGGCGTAATTTGTGCCCTGATTTTGTGTCTGATGTCCAAGGCCTTACAGAGACTGTTGCAGAAGTTACAGAAACTGTTGTGCAAATGGCCAGAGATCTCAACTTGGAGGTGGAAACCGAGGATATTGAGGAGTTGCTCGCCTCACATTCTAACGAGTTGAGCAATGAAGACCTCATGCAATTAGAAGAGCAAAAAATTGCTGAAGAGGAGGCCCATCAATCTGCTGATGTGGCACAGCCACAGCCACGTAAATCATTGTCAAGCAAAATGTTGGCTGCGGCATTCAAGCACATTGATAGCGCACTGGCCATATTTGAGGACAATGACCCTAACATTGAACGGAGTTCAACAGTCAGTCGTGGGGTGTCTAACCAAATCAGCTGCTATAGAGATATAGAGAGATCTACACGCAGAAAAGGAAAGGATCTGTCCAGACTACAATGAAGAGATTCTTCAAGAGGCCGAAACCTTCAACTCCACCTACATCACCTCCAAAAAGTCCGTTGTCTGTTGAAGATCCCCCCCCCCCCAATCATCTTCCTCCAATAATTGATGTGTTTTTTTTTTGCTCATGTACATTTCTGTACAGAATATAGCATAGTTTTATTTTACAGTTCTGGAATCAATAAATATAATGTTTCCATCATAATCTATGTGTGTACTGCATATCTTATTGCTTGAGTAACATTTTCTGTGTATTTTAGCATTAAAAATGCCTTCAGGAACGGAACGTTTGATTTAAACAGTGTTCCTATGGGAAAACGGGTTTCGCTTTACGACACTTCTCTATCCGACGCCATTTTGAGTAACGCATTGCGTCGGATAACCGAGGACCGCCTGTACTTCACTCTTACAACGAGAATTGGATAGATCTTCTCATTAGATACAGTTGCACCCCACAGTCTCAATGAATACTTATAATTTAATGGTTTTCCAACATGATTTCCTGTTATCCAACAAATCTCGAGTCATATCACCAAAGCCTTGAATATGTGTTGATTATTGTTCCACTGGATACTACAATGTGGATTACCCATTTATTGGATATTACAATTCACAATGGGGTCCTCTGTTCCCGTTGGAGCGTCGGAGTGAGGCGACTTACAGGGATATACCCTAACCCCTCCACATTCATGCATAGGTGCCTCCGCCGGGCATCCCAGTGGTGGAGCCATGGTTCATGTTTGGGGGGTTGGGTAACCTGTGGGTTTTTGGTGCTCTTGTATCCCTCCTTAAGACTGACACCAGATCAGAAAGCATATTGCAATATGCATAGCAGGATTACCTATGAAACATATGCACAGATATAATAATTACCTAGTTCTCCAACCTGAAATAAGGGGACTCGTGGATGTATAGTACTGTTTGAGACACGGTTATATGGACCCTTTATATGCCTATTTTTGGTTATAATATGGCTAGTTCTTGACCCTTCATTTGCATTGCTGAAGGACTGTTGCTGAGCACCCATATGTATGATATTGGGGTTTACAAATTGCCATCATCTGGAGAGTGCGCTTGTGTGGGTTCGCAGACCTTTATTTGACTATTTGGGCCAGTCAGCTTCTCTGTATACCATGGAGGAGAGGGGGGGGAATGTTCCTATATTTTGCTGTTGCTTGGAGCCATGCTCATCATGTGTGTATCAGTATATCTAAGCATTACTGTGTCATTACCTTTATGCCTTTTATGTCCCGCTCAGAGTATGGCATGCAGTAACATCATTACCCCTCCCCCCGGTTTACTCTCTCCCCCCCCCTCCCGATTTACCCTCTCCCCCCCCCTCCCGATTTACCTGTGTGTGTATATAGAGTTCTCCATAGTGCATGTATTTCTTCTGATGCATTAATTTTGTTGTATACCTTAATAAATGTTTTCAGCAATCTGATACTCAGAGACATGCATTTACTACAAACATGTATGTTTATGATTCTTTGAGTTCTCTAGCATAGCGCACTTACGCTTGCTTCGTGAATTTTAGCCGACACCAATATTTTATTTTTAGAGTTGTATTCATTCACAATTTTATTTTCAATTTTACATGCTTGGTTCTGTCGTCAGGCTTCCGGGGGAGCTCTCCCTCCCCCATATTGTTTGGATGGATTTCCTAGCAACAGCATAGGTGAGCGGCAGCTGTCTTGAAAAAGGTTCCTTGGATCAGAGGTGCTCAACTCCAGTCCTCAAGATCCCCCCCCCCCCCCCAACAGGTCAAGTTTTCTGGATATCCCAGCTACAAAGGTGGCTCAATCAATGACTGAGCCACCTGTGCTGAAGCAGGAATATCCTAAAAAACAGTCCTGTTGGGGGGTAATCAAGGACTGGAGTTGACCACCCCTGTCTTGGAAGAACCGAAACATTGACCAATCTTTTTCGCATTATTTACAAGACCTTCTGGTGCTGTTTGTACACAGACTGTTACCACTTTACAGTGGAGTTTCTTTTTTGTGACATATAGATAGATATTAAGATTTGCTTATATGGCTATTAAATTTGCATATCTCATAAATTAAAAAAAAAAAAAACAACACAGAATTGCTGTATAAAAGAAGCCAACTCAGACAGTTCAGACACACGACAACTGTTTGAATAGGTCAACATGTCTTTTTGAGCGATATTACCATTTACCACTTGAAATTTAAATTTTTGCACCAATCGGCCCAAATCTATCCTACTTTACTTATCTGTACTGAACACAAAATAGGACAGTAAGATCTTTTGAAGGCACATTCCGGTGCCTGTCCTGGTCTACTGAGCAGTGTACACCAATTGCAGAAACACAACAACATATTTAAATGTTTTAAGAGTGCTAAGCTATATTTCCATACAATGCCAGCTATCTAAAACGGAGGAGCAGCTCAGCCAAACGCATCCTGTTTGGGGTTAGAATCAGCTGTCAAGTTGTTCCATTCAAATTTTATTTCCTGCAACCCACAAATCTCACTCAATTTCGTGCTTAGACTTGTACAGATGTAGAAAGGGTTAATACATACACTACTGTTCTGCGACACAATGTTAACCGACTGAGGATATTTTCAATTTGCTGCATTTATATTAGAATCAATTGAGGTATTAGTTATAGAAGGTGACTTTCACAGTCCTTCACACAACATGCCAGTGGCCGCAGGGTTTTCAAACACAGGAGCTCCTAACTGTGACTTATACATTCTTACAGTGCAAACACAATACCTTCCCTTTCCCACAAGCAGAAAGAAATATGCACTTACTGATGAAAATAATATGTCCATATGTATCATTTTTATAGCCTTTTCAGGCAGCAAGCATTACAAATTGGGGGAACAAATATAAACATGTAGAGTAATGCTGCTATATTTATGGTTTGGAAGCTCAGGTGATGTTGCAATGGAATCCGAACAGGATTTCAAGCACAGAAACTTCAATGCATACCATGCTTACCAGATGGAGACATATATTCAGCATTTGCCCTACACGCCACCTGGACTGGCAGACTGCACATTTGTAAAAAGGCCTGAAAGACATGGAAAACAGAAATAAAGCATTTGTTAGCTGATGGCAAAAAACGATATCAAAAGACAATATGTAGCGGCTCATTAAACATGTTTACTAAGATACCACGCTCATTCTAATTTGTACCATAAGCACAAAATATAAACAGTCACATAAAGCCACGTTCTGCAGATAAACAGACAAGTTTACACGGCTGCATTCCAGATAAATAGGACTACAAATACATAATCCGTTATTATTACAGATCTGTTAGAAAATTATGTTCCTATGAGAATGGGAGAATGCAGAATGTGTTGCAAGGTGGAACTTTTGTCGTTCCAACAAATATATATTGAACAAAAATGGGACGACGGACTGGTACCGAGACAGACAGATAATTCAAACATTTGGAAAAAGAAGCACCTCGAATAAAAATTGTATTTAGATATAACCCCATATCTTAAGACCAGTCTGAAAAGTCACCTTTGCATTGGAATATTTCCATAATGTTGTAATGTGATTACACAACCCAGTTACCTTCTTGGCCTTGGCCTATAAAATGTGCATTCCACATATTCCTATTGTTCCTTTATTCTCCATATGCTCTTTTGGGCAGGGACTCCTTTTCCCCAATCGGCACCGTCACAGTTTAATATCTAACCACCTAAGAAACGATCTTTGCATGTGTGTAAACTGCAGATTCAATCCCCTGCATATGAATTTTTTGTACAGGATAAGATGCTTTAAACAAAAGAGCAGCAAATGCATTGAACAGCTTTCGAACAAAAAAGGTGGAGACAATTACAATCAATATTACCTGGGATAGATAGATAAAAGGTAACCTTACAGGTGTAGAGAGTATGGAATAAAAAGTCTTAGACCTACTGTAAGAGAGTCAATGATTTTGTAGGAAGGCGGGGAAGGAAAGCAGACTACATACAGTATGTAGGCCAAATGGCCATTATCTGGAGCATTTCTTCACGTCTATGTAAAGATGACAGTACAAAGCAGTTCTTGGAGAGACAACTGTACCAAATGTGTATGTCTGTTGCTGCTTAGCCTTGTAATCTAAAAACCTCACTGTGGATTATATGATTTTTAAACACACTTTCTAATTAAACCTTTCCTCTCTTCTCCCCAGCGTCAATACAATGATTAATGGAAAATGAATATGTGGACAATAAATTAACTTATTCCAAGTCTAGTCTATGCCTAGAATATTTTACATGTATCATATGCGGTTTCATTGTTGGTCCAGGAGACACAGTGTCTGCATTGCAGTAGGGTCTGTGCAGATGATCTAGTAATCACACAATGGATAATACTGTAGATTCAGACAACACAGAAATTACATAACTCTGGTTGTGTGTGGCAAAAAGGAAGTGGAGTGAAAGAAAGCTAGAGTCATGAGAATATATGTAAAGACCCAGCCCCAATGTTGCAACTGGTTTGAAAGTCATTAGCCATTTACACACACATTGTATGTTTCATAGCATCGCAAACAAAAGCTTAACTGCAGAAAGTACAATAAACAAATATCACAGAATGTACAGTATATGATTTCATTACAGATTAGTAATTGGCTCATACCTACTAGAGGGAAAATGTCGACAGCTATTAAAGTGATTAGAATACAGCTGTAAAGCAGTTTCAGGAAAATCTCAATACAAAAGGATCTGCAACAACCTTTTTTACATTTACGTATCTCCAAAATGGTATTTTATAAAATAATTTCACAAGAATGCGTGTCATGGGGATTAAAGGGTGAGGACTTGCTTCTTGTAAGAGATGAGGCGGCTTTAAAATGGTTTGGCAAAACGAAAACACTATAAAAACACTATCCAGATAGTTGATTCGGGGGCGGGGTGGGGGTTTGAAACGGAAATGAAAAGAAATACGTGGTGAACAAATTAATAAGAATTAATTCAAGAAAAAGAGGAAAAGTTAGAAACGGAATAAAAATGGCAGGAGGGAGCAAGAATCTGGGACAGAAAAAAACATACGTAATTTTTTAAAACGCATTGTGATTTTGATTCAAGGATAGAAAATGACTTTATATGTATATTTATTTATTTATCGGCTTGTATATGTAACGTGTGTGTAACGAAAGCCCTGTGTTTAAAGGAACAGAGTTTCAGCATCCTATAGGTCAGGGGTGCGCAAACTGGAAGGCGCAAGATTTTCCTGGGAGGGCGCGGCAGTTGCAGAGGCCCCACGCGCTTCCCCCAAGGCATTTAAATTAAATGCCGGGGGATCGCGAGGCCTCTGCAACATACCTGGTCTTCGGCACCGCATCGCCATGGCAACACAGCGTCATTTGACACCGAAGACCAGGTAAGGCGGGGGGGGGGGGGGGGTCGAGCAGCAGAGGGGCAAGTTTGCGCACCCCTGCTATAGGCGATTATGAAATTATTACAAATGGAGCTGGATACATTATCTTCTTCCACATTTTAATTTTTATATTTTATTATTATTGTAGTTTAAATATTCATTAATATGTTTTTGCTCAAGGTTCCAGCACCTTTTGCTCTACAAAATTATACACACAGACACACTTAAGAGCTTTCTTTTATTCGGACAATAGGCAAGATAGACATGAATGATAATCCAATGCAAATAAGACATTAACGTGCAAGGATCTTTATATTGGTTCCAGTGTTACCATGTCTATTTATTGACATAAGACAAAACATAAAGAGAATATAAGAACAACACACAACAGGGAAAGGAAACAGAATGTGTGGAGGAGAAAAAAAAAAAGGAATAAGAAGCGAATAGAAGATGAGTGAAAGAGTTAAAGATGGAGAAACAGAAAGGAGATGGGGAAGGGAACTTGATGTTTATTTTATTTTGTAATAATATTCGTTTATTAGCCCTTAGGTCATAGGTATGAAAAACATTCTGGTCTGACTTTCACACGCTACCTGCCGCCAAGAATAGTTCTTGCCACTCATTTTAACTGCTCCTCTGCTGCACGGGTCGGCAAATACAGGAGGCTGTTTAATTTATGCCTAGTATCAATGAAGAGAGTCCTACACCCTGCTATAAAACTGTTGTTCTGAAGAGTATTCTTCAGGGAATGTGGTTATCCAGGGAAGCCATATTTTTATGAATCTGGACATAGTATTATTTAGAATTGCTGTCAGCTTTTCCATCTCACCTTGTCCTTAAAAACTTGAAGTGGGGGAGGCCCCATTTGCTTCCACTGAAGAGCAATAGCCTGCGTGCTGCTGTCAACAACTGATCAATTAACTTATTTATTCTACGGGGGATGCATGGGATAGGCTTAACAAGTATTACTACCAGGGGTTCCTTTGGGACATCAATCTTAACCACCTGCTTAATCTGATCTCTTATCTTATCCCAGAAATATGCAATCAGTGGACATGTCCAAAAAATTCTTTATAAAATATTTTACCAGGAAAAAAAAAAATACATGGATTACCTCACGTTTTCAATTATGTCCCTTGCACAAAAATAATGTTGATAACATTACAAGTCACAGATACAAACATGTTTAAAGTAGGAAACAGATGAAGTCGTGAAATAACAGACAAGAGGCGGATTTGAAAGACTCCGGTAAATTGTTCCAGAAGTGCGGTGTTCGTAAGAGAAGGAAGAGTGACCAGATTCTTTATTGAAGCATAAGCAGGTTTCTGGGAGTGGATCTAAGGAGATAAGTGCTGTGTACAGTAGGGATGAGAAGTCTGCTCAGATAATTGGGCAACTTGTCTAGAAAGTATTTGAAGGCAAGACAAGAAAGATGTATGTTGCGCCTGGACTCAAGAGATAGCCAACCTAGTCCAATTAACAGATCACAATGGTGGGTGTTGAAGTTAGATACAGTACTAAGACAAAACAGTACATAGAGTTGTAAAGAATGTCAAGTTTGCAGAGGTGAATTTGGCGTGCTGAACCACACACTGTAACCCCATAATCAATAATTGGCTGTAGTATCTGCTGTACAATGCATTTTCAGACCAATGGGTTTGGGCAGGATTTATTTCTATAAAGTACACCCAGTTTCAAATATATTATGGATCTATTTCTAAACTGGATTTGGATTTATCAATATGCAAACCAAATGTTAGATGGGAGCCTAGGCACATACTCAAGTATTTAAAGCTAATAACTGATACAAGATTGGTGTTCAAGCTGGTTCTGATCAGTAGCTCTGCCGTGGGAAGCTTTATAAATGTAGTCTTAGTCCCAAGTACCATAGTTACTGTTTCGTCAGTGTTTAAAAACAGTTTGTTTTGAGTGATCTAGTCTTCAACCTTTTGAAAAATTAGATTGTTATTTCAAGGTCGGAGGCGATGGGACTGCGTGCATATAGAATAGTATCATCAGCATAAATGCAGGCAGTAAATATGCATGTACTTATATAATCTAGGATAGACTGCCACTTTACAGACTAGAACATGGTATTTTAAATTCCAGTCGAGTTAATATACCTGTATGACTGTTGAAATATTTCTGACAGAAAAGTAAAAATTAAATATCTGAAAACAGCCCAGGGGGATTCTGTTTAACATATTTCTAATATCTTTGCCATTATAAGTTCAAACGCCTAACGCCAAAAAGCACACCAATAGCTGCTTAATAAATTATGTGGTTAGGATGAAAAGGGGATTATAATGACATCAGGCAAAGTAAAAATAATAAATAACATAATTCACATAGTAAGGAAAAATGGAATTATAAATTACATGTAAATAAAATTTAACTGTTTTAGAACTTTAAAACCACATCATTAAAGCTAAATAACCATCTACTTATATGCAAGGTTAGCTATTCTTTCGTTTTTTTATTCCTGCTCTAAAGTTTCAAAAACATACCATTAGGTATGGACTAACTAAGGATATTCTTAGATCTTTATATTAAAAAGGTGTGGTAGGTTAAAAAACAAAACAAAGTGACAACCCTCCACCGTACAGTGGTTGTAGACCCGTATAAGACATGCAAACATACCAAGTGGTATTTTTCTTTAGTATTTCTTGATCAAAGTCACGGGCATGTTTTATCACGTACATTGAGATACACTGTCCATGTTAATTTGGGGTGTATAGCAAGGTGTGTGGGGTTGGGGTCTCACAACTTGGTGACTCTTCTGTCCATTTAACTTCCATGCCCTTGACCTGGGTCCCATGAATCATTTGGTGTCTGGACTGACCTTGTGGAAGTTATTTCTCACTACATCATCATCAAAACCGTCCCCTTAAGTAAAAACTTCCATTCACAAGCTTCCTGTTGTTTCCCTACTGAGAAGATAAAGTTTGTTTACATACCTATATCCGACACAGATAGAGTTACATAAAGACTAGAATTAATCATGTGCCAAGGTAACACACACAACTTCGAGTCTTTACCAAGTCTGTTACTTTTTGCACGGAAAAAAGAACAAAACTATTACATAATATCCAAATGTATATTAAAAATTTCTAATTTGATTGTGGGCAATTGTTACAAAGTTATAGGCACAGTGCTACTTAGGATCAACGGGTTAAACAATTCTGAAAGGCAGAAAACAGAATTTTTGGAAGTCTGAAATTCTCACTAGAGACTGAAAGGAGCTGGATACATCAGTTTACTCATTTACTTTCCCTCGGTGATTAGGTAAGAATTATCCAAAGCCTCCACCAACCAAATTATCAACTAGGTAAAGCAGGGGACTTCAAAGACATGCATAAGGGGAATAGTATTGAATACATTAATCAGGAAAACGAATACAAGAGACATGGGCTTATACTTACTAAGTAGTGTTAAGTCCTAAGGCATCTTGGGCCATATTTGCTATGCGGTGTTATGCTACAAGACAACTAGCACATTCGCTTGAATGGGATTTACGATGCCTTCCAGTGCCAGGAAGTGGCATAGCATAGTTTAGTAAATATAGGCCCTTTTGCCTCATTGATTAGACCATAAGACTCCTTAAAGCAGTAACACTTCCAAGATGTGACCTGTAACATGAAGCCTCAGTGAAGTCCCTGTAATGTTTGCTCTTTTATCAACTCGATTTGAATGATCAGTTAGCTTTTGCTTGAAATAAAGGAGTAGATAAACTGCTTTGAAGATTCTCATCTGTTTACCAATGGTATGCATTAAGTACCTCAAGTGTGAAAGAATATAAAGACTATCTTAGCTTTATTTACCTAAACGTAGCACAGGAATGTATACGATTTTTTAATTAGGTCAAGTTGTGTGTTTACACGATGATTCTCCCCTTTGCTACAGTGCGGTGGGGATAAATAAAGCAGGAGCTTGTCTCTCATTAACATCTTCTTTACTAATATAATGTTTACCCTATGATTAAAATGTGCGTAATAGCTGTTAAAATATTGGTTATAAAACGTAAGTCCATCATTTCAAGCTCAATATTGCTATTACAGAATCATATAAGAGGACAGAATTTTAATGCTGCCGTGACGAATTCAGATTTTTAAAGCGGTTCCTACATAATTTAATATCATACCATATGATGTACTGTATTTTTTTTAGTTTATTTATATAGTACCAACAATGAACACAGCATATTCCAAATCAAACAGAATAGAGAGCACTAAACAAAATCAAAACAATAGGAACATGAATCGTTGCCTTGTAGAGTTTACAATCCAAGTGGCAGGTTCGTAGATTTACAGAGACACTAGGGGAAGGAGCAAGAACAGTATATATTTATACAAAAACAGAAAACTACTGTTCTATATTGAAATGTGTGCGGACAATGAAATAAGATCTATTTAAAAACACACCTGTTTAACGAAGCATATGGATAGCTATGATAGCTAGCTGATACTATACAGATGCAGCGGCCGTTATTCAAACACTTCACGCGTTGCATACCTCGGAATACCCAGGTCATGGCGCGTGATTTCTTCCAACCGTACCGCGTGTTGACCCGTTGTTATCGAGTACAGAAAATGGCTTTTAGTGTTCTGGTTTTTAAAACACCTGAAATCGACACAGTAGCACAGTACTGTACACTTTACAATTCATTCATTTCTGCCACGGATACGCAAAGAATTGCACCCAAAGAAATCATAATCCATGAAATTCAAACAAATCAACCGCGGTAAACACAGGCACGAATGCCATGTGAAATACAGCAGAGCACACGAAAACGGCTCTGTGAAATGTTCGAATAACGTCCGCTGCATCTCACATGCACCGATCCCTGGCAGACGCACTTACCAGAACACCCTCCTACTGTCTCTGTAAATTCTCCCTAATTACCACTTGGACTGTAAGCTCTTTGGGACAGGGACTCCCTTTCCTATTGTTACTGTCATGTCTGAAGTGTTAATTCCCACGGTGGTATATTATTATGTCCCGTGTATTACTGCTGTGAAGCACTATGTACATAAATGGCACTATATAAATAAAGATATACATACATAAAAACTAAAACTATAGGCAATCTGCAAAAGTGGACTTGTTAACTGGGACCGGATCTTTATCTAAAGCATTATTAGTTATTCTGAGGAAGTATATTGACCATGTTTAGCAGCCAGCTACAAAGATGCATATGCAGACTTGATTACTGAGCATAAATACTGCTTGTTCAAGGAGGACGCCTGCATTGCATACATTATCCTTTATTCAATAAACTGACATGCTACTTTTGTCCAATTTTCTTGTCACAGCCCACTAAAATTATGACTGGTACCTCAGGGTGTATGGCAATCCTTCCTAGGGACATACAAGTTATTTTAATTATCAACTGAACAATCCGTTATACAGACATCAACACTCTTTCCATATTGAAAACAGCAATGAGGGGAACTCTGTGTAATGCTAAATGACCAATACAATATATGCCTGGGAATCACCAAGATCTATTAAATGTTATCCAGTTTGCTAGTCCCCACATTTTTGTTTTGTGCCCTGTTTAGGTTGTGGCTAAGGCCAGGTCCCAGCTGGCTACTGCAGCGCCCGCCAGGGACAAGAGCCGCCCCACAATGGGGCCGGCCCGCTGCGAGGGGGGGGCGCTCGCTGCACCGAGAGAAACTCCTGCTCAAGAAAATTGAGAGCAGGAGTCGTGATGGAGTTCTATGCCACGCCCCCCGGCGATTCAGCCAATGAGGGTGAACCTGCAGGGTGACGTCACGGCTGTGTCCCTCCCCCCCTCCCTCCCTCTTTCCCCCTGCAGCTCTCTGCAGACCAGGGGACTCAACTGCATGCGCCGCCTGCCTCGCAGACGCGCGTGCAGCGCAGGCAGCGGGGCCGCATCCTTAAGGTTCTGGACTGTGAAGTGGAAGATGCTCCCTTTAGTGATTCCCAATACCAGCTTTTTGTGATTCCTGTCATGTTATGTTATGTCATGTTACCTCCCTGAGCCTTACCTACTAAAATGAAGTTGTGAGCAATTCAAGGACAAAACCCATTGGGGTGCATTCTTCACGATGCAATAGCATTATCAAGCATTAACAGCATTAAAGGGAATGACTTAACAGTAATGGTGATCATACTTTAGTGCCCAATAGGGTCTAGGGTCTGTACTGAAATACATTGAATATGTTCCTTTATTGTTCATACTGCAAAGCAATCAAGGTATTATTTCTGGTAACAGCAAGCCATAGTGCTAAAACCGCTGCTGCTTTCAATTGATATCTCCTCATATAATGATGCACTCAATCTATTTGATGGCAGGGTTTGAATATTCCCTTCTGGGAAAAACTCAAGGTGGGTTATTTGTTAAAAACTGAACAATGAGGACAAGGATGGGGCGGATACAACGGCAGTAAATATCACCCTAAACGTCGGACTACAATGTTTACAAGCAATGCCTCGATAAACTTAAAGAACGTCATACTTAATATACTTTTTTTTTTAAAGGCTTCCATTTCCTAGTCCTCAGCCTTTGACTGAGCTACCTGTGCTTGTGCAGGGATAACCTGAAAACCTGACCTGTTGGGAGTGGGGGGGCTTAAGGATTGGAGCCGAGAACCCCTGAATTAATTAAACCATCTGGTTTTAATTGTCATTATTAACCCCTACGTGGGCTTTTATTAATTAAAAATCACTGCTAATAGGTGTGCCTTTCTGCCTATTTTTTCTTCCCATCTGGTGCTGCGCCTCGACCTTGCTGATCTTTTCAGCAATTTTATTACAGTAGTCTAGTACGGTCAGGAAAATGTGCAATTTGGTTGTATTTGGGTAGTGTGTATTTTGAAGTTGACCTGATCAACAAAAGAACAGCATTGACAAATGATTAAACATTTACCGAAGCTGTAATGGAAATTTATTTTCCAACGTTGCAGATACAAACTATGCAGACATGAAGCTTGTCATATAGTTAGAATAATTGCTGCATCTATAGTTTACCACAAAAATGGCGCTTAATAAGATTTAGGTCGATTTTCAACAAAAAATACATTTTTTTTCATACCTGTGAATTGAATTTATAGGCAAGCCATATTAACTTTGGGAAACAATTTATTTTGCACCACAGCAGAACACTTCAGTAATGGTGTAATAGAATTGTTGCAGAATTTATAAAGGAGTAAATTCACTTGTAGCACAGGGGAGGTTTTGAAGATAAATGAAGATGCTATTCATTTAGCTGTAATCTCATCTCAGAACTGTATGAAAGATGGCGGCACTCACAAATTGCACCTGTGTAGCTGGGGATTTTCAGCATCTAGTGCAGAACCCTCTGCTGCATGATCCGTTAGGTTTATACAAGAACACCTAAAAAATGAAAGTACTTTCTATTTTAAGAAAAACGCTTTAGATTCATAAAATGGTAAACTCCCTCAAAAAAGTGATCGACAAAAACAGCATTATATTGCAGAAGTTGCGCGAGTGCTATAATTGAGTAACATTAGGTTGGTACAGTATTTCAATTGCAGGAAATACCTTTTTTTTTAATTAAAACAAACAGAATACGTCAAAAGCTGTTCGTCTATGTCTGAGGAACTGCTGGACTTAAAGAAGAAGAAACTGTTACTTCCGTTACATATTCAGTGAAGTCACTTCTCCATGTCAGCGGAGGCTCTGGGCTCCATTTAAAAGAATATACATATCAGTACTCTGTGACGTGGGAAATTAATTCAGTGGGAAATTAATTCAGCAGCAAATTAAAAAGGGGCCAATTGCTCTCAAAAGCTTTTATTAAAAATATATCCAGAACGTGGAACCTACAACTGAAGCCCTTACATACTTTACAACAAAAAAGTCCTGCTGAAAAAAGTTATACGGAAAGCATTGACGATATTCAAGCAGTGCTAAACTATAAGCAACAATTCAAGTAATTGGTCCGGAAAGTAAATTGTAGTGTAGCGCCACTTAGTAATGATGATCACAAATATAACCAGAGAGAAAATTCGGTATCTTTACAAAGTGAATAAAATGAAAAAACAAACAAGCAGATATAACAGGGATATAAAGTATAAAAATAATATTATTGTATATCTATTTATTTGGCGCCATAATGTACATAGCACTTCACAGTAGTAATACACGTGGTAATCAAATAAATAACAGATAATATAAATAACAATTGAGTACTACAGATTGCATACAGCATTTGTCGCCATGCGGCTTATGCCCGCTCACTCACTCGACAGGGGGTTGGGACAACTGTCCAGTGCCCATCAGCCTGGCCAGCCGGTGCTGGAACTGGTGTCCAGCTTTCGGGCCTCTGATGGCTGCCGGGCCTTCTCTCCTCCCCACTGGTGCACGTCGGAAGTTGGACCCAGAGAATCCCAACAAGGTAAGGTGAGTGAGAGTGTGTGTGGTGCTGGGGGGGTGGGGGAGTAATAACACAGTGGGAGAATGAGCAAGAGAGGGGAGACGACTTCTAGAGAGAGAGGAGGAGGGGAAGAGTGATATAGGTATGGAAGAAAGGAGAGGGAAGAAAAGTGAACGCATAGGTTATAGTGACTATTTCTTTGATTTTTTCCTGGTGCGGCCCAAGTCCTGCAGTCGGACTTAAGAATTGGCCCCCAAGCTATTCTGAGTTTGACGGGCCTGGCATACAGCATAAGTGCACACAATATTTGATCATTAGTCCGTCAATATTGACATGTATGGGTAAATAAGCTATTTCTATTGAATAGAATTGTCTTCACTAAGTCTGTTTTGTAAAGGTGTACCTCAGTAAATATTCTGACAAGCTGTGTAAGAAAGCATGGCAAACACTTTACAATAATGGAAATAAGTCATTTCAGTATTTATCCTTTTCCTGGCCTGAAGTGGTAAACACTGATGTCTCTTGAAACAGTGACGTTCCTGTGACAGCTGTCTGCTTTAGCACAAGTACATACAAAGTATGTGTATAAAATCTGTGATTTATCAATTGCCGCACATCATAAAACTTGCTCTGCACATTTTCTATAAAAAGTTGATTAAGCACATTATGTATATGTAATTAAATGTTCATTGGCTTATAATATTCCACCCCGACTCAAACCACCCATATTTATTTTAACATAATTAAAAGGAGTGATCCACCCCAATTAATCTCCCAAAAATTTTTTTATAGGACTGGAACCGGGAGTCCTTCAAAGTTGTGTTATTTGTTTTTTTTGTGGTAATAAATCAGTTCTGTAATATTAGATAATACTTACTACCTTGAATTTTAAAATAAACTCAATGTCATTCGTAATGAGTTTTAATATACTGAGCATCCTTTGATTTCTTTAGCAGGCTTTACCACACCTCACCAGAAGTGCAAGTAATTTGTAACACTTTCCTGTTTGTGTTAATTTGTTGCCAATATTCCCAGCAGCTTCAGCTGTAAACTGGAAGGGCTGGAGCACACACCGTGCAGCACGACGTACGCGCACGCGTTCGTCACGACCCCTGGCGGCCATTGGTAGTGTTCATTGTTGAAACTACCATTGGTTGCGAAGCACGGCGTCGTCGCTGCTGCTGTAGCCTTTCAAACCTGTGATTCCAGGCTGCAGCAGCGCGACGTCAGTTTCAGCAGCCAATCAATGTCCAGACGTTTTCATTGATTGGCTGCTGAAATTGGGACGGGGGACTGTGCGCAATAGGAGCTGGGGCAGAAAAAAAAGATTACTATTTGCTTTTACCCCCGGTCCCCGCTGCACATTATACACGACATGATTATCCTGTGACTGTTATTATTTGTCAGTGTCCTATGTCTCAGGCAATCACAGGCTGTCACACACAACTTTATTGCAGCTCCTTATTTTGGGGAGGGGGGGGAATCTCTGTTGCTTGAGATGCCGAGAGGGACCCTGGCTTCCTGCTCGCTCAGGGTAGGAGGCTGAGCGCGTCACGTGGGGGCGTAGTGTGTCAGATCATTCCGTCTGCTGGGGATGATCACACATCGCCTAGCAGACGGAGGTGCGTGCACGTGGCATCGCGAAGCCACAAGTGTGCTCCAGCCCTAACAATAGATAATGTTACCTTAGTAACATAAGAATACACAGTAGCTGCTGAGTTACACTGACTGAAGGATTGATTGAAACTGAAAGGCAGCCGTTTCGTGAACCCTTGGAAACAGGATTTTGCTAAACGATCACGAGAGAACCAATCGATCAGCAGCTTCGGTAATTAGTTTTCAATAAAGGTAATTAAATTCTGCATATATTAAAACAAAAAAATATATACAGTATATATTTTTTTTTGAGATGCCTCTTTAAAACATACATAAAATACAATTTGAAAACCCTTGTATTATCTATAACAAAATACTTATGATCGCTCATAGGACAAACTGGCGCTACTAGAATTGTCCTTAGCCAAACTATCCAGATATGAAGAGAGTGTAACAAAAAATGTTTAAACGTCAATAAAAACCTCTTGGTGCCAGTGTCCCATTTAAATGTCTCAAGAGCTTAAAGAGTCTCTATATCCCACTGCCCGTGTATATGGTGCTCAGCAACGGGGAGGATATATAGTGGTAGGGAGGAAAGACAGCAGTAGAACCGCAGTATCCCTGAACCAGGGACCCCCGCTAAGTCACTGCAGCCCTCCGCCACAACCTCTTACCCGGTGTCACCCACGATGTGGCAGTCCTCACCGCAGAGGCAGTCCTCACCGCAGAGGCTGGGGAACGTAGATCCAGGGGAGAACTCCCTCACTCGCTCGTTAGCTTGACTCGCCGGCGTCTCCGATCAATGATGACGTCAGGGGTCACCGGATCCGGAAGAGGAAACAGCGTGCTCCAGCCCAAGTGACGAAACGCGTCAGAGTTTTTCTCTGCAGCTGTTGTTTGCTATACATGCACGAATAAACCTATTTTTATTTCCAAGCGTGAGCAACATCATTTCCCTGGCGGCAGCAGTGACCGCCTTCTTACAAACCTCCTCTGCATTATCCTTGTATTATCTAGTCTGCCAATATTTCCTGTGTAACATGAAAGTTTAATCTCTGTATCCCCTATTTTAGGATTCCCCTTCTATCCAAAAGTCCTTTATTGCATTGGTCTTTGCTGAAGACTGTTCAATCCACCCACAAGACTATTTTCTCACTACGCCAAAGTGTATAAATTCCAGTTTATTTTTATTAAATGTTTATTTTCATTTGCAGCATCCAAATTATAATACTTTCAGAGTCTTTTCCAGATTTTATCTTGAATTTGGAGGATGTAAGAACATTTTGTGAGTGCTCAAAATGTAACAATTTTGCCCCGGAATATCGCAAAAATAGCAGTATTTAAAAGGGTCATGGTATTGGACCAAATTTTAGGGGATAAATTCTACATTCTCTGAAGCCATGTTCCGCACACATTCCCATTGAAGTCCACTCACTCAGTGACAATTTATTCCATTAGCAATACACGAAGATTAAAAATGGGTGACGTTTCCAACAATATAGACCTTTGTCAAGCTCCTAGGACCTTGACAAAGGACTATATTGTCCGAAACGTCACCCAGTTTTGATCTTTTTTTGTATTTTATTTCTAAAAAGGTTTTACCCGGAAGCAAGGCCGTGCGTAAAGTGCCCGCGACGGGCGACGCTGCCCAAAAACAAATACATTGCCGCCGCCGCATGCGCTTATAGTAAGCGCAAAGGCAGCAATGCGACGGAGCGACGTCGCGTCGCGGACTTTGGAAGCCGGGAATATTTGACTTTCAAGGGCTGTCGCCTCACGTGACCGCCCCTGAACAAATCAAAAGCCCGGAAGCCCGCGGCGCTGCCGCAAAGCGAAATATAACTTTTGCTAGCGGCGACGTCTCCCGTCCCGTTGCCGGTCGCGGGCACTATACGCACGGCCCAATACATTGAGTTACTTCTCGTTTTCAAGTATGTCCTGGGCACAGTTATGATAATACATGGTTACATTAAATGAACAGAGATTATACAGTCAATTCACAGATATTTCATGGACAGAGTTGGAAAATTGGGTACAGGGGATAAAAGGACTGGTGAATGAAATAGAGAAGCTTTAACATCACCAAACATCAGCGAACGGCACGAAACGGCTCACACTCTTTAGCTGCCCTTCGGCTGTCCACCTTTGAGGCGATGCAGATGTACATTGCGGGGTTCAGATTGAATGCTGCTGTGAATTCAAAGTCCTTTCTTTCCTGGCTCATTAACATTCCAGTGGAAAGGGTTGATGTTCCACATAGTACAAGCAAATGTTAACCCTTAGCACGCTGGTTCTGTGCAGAGGGGAGCCCCATCAGGCATGCGCCTTTGGAGCAACGCAGATGTACACTGAAGGGTTCAGTTTGAATGCAGCTGTGAATTCAATGTGAATATTGCTGGAGGAATTGTTATTTTTTACTGTCACTGAGCGAGTGTGGACTTTGTATCTATACATGTTCTCTGGAGCTGGATGATGCACCTGGCTCTTCCGTGTAGCTGGATGGTGCACCCGATAGGGAGCCAAGTATTACTCTATATACTTGTATATTATTTTAAGTGCTGCAGCCCCGCCAAGGCATAACCAATTGCAGGTACCTACTCTGAATATTTGTAATTATTGTCCCATGGACTGGTGAAAAATGTGAGCAAGCCCTGAAGGGGTTAAATAAAGCATTTGCTTTTGTGAGCAGGGCAATTAAAAGCTGGCTAAAGCAAGAATCATGCAGTAGTTACCTTAATACGTGGGAGCACAAATTCCCTGGTGTATACAGGGAATAGACAAACTATAGGATGTTTGTTACATGCCTGAGTGCTTTTATTTGATGAAATAATCCAACACATGTTAGGTTGAACAGAGTATCAATTTGGCTTTATCAACTCCCCCCCCCCCCCCCCATTTACTGAGAACATCTAGGCTATTACAATGGTTTTCAAGGAAGAGGTGAACGGTGCTATACAATTTTTCAGGAATCGCTTACGGGGATAGAACAGTATGAGAGGTTCCTCCATCTTAAAACTTTGAAAATGTATTAAAACCCGTGTTTTGTCTTCTTTATACTGTACCTTGGAGTCTACTGCTAAAGATAAGCCTGTATAGATTTGTATTCCACCCGGCTACACTATTAACTGATATCTTTTAGGATGCCTGTCATTGTTCAAATATCTTTATAGATCACAAATATGCACAATCAATGGTTTTAGATCTTTATTTAATGAACTTCATATACAAAAGAAAATAGTTTTCTGATATTTGAATCTGATATGTGCTAAAAAAAAATAAAAAAAATGCCCACAAATAACCATGGCTACTATCAGCTGTCAAAGAAAACTGTATTAAAGAAAAACATGCAGCTTCAATATACACAGTTTAATTTATCATTGACGTGACAGATAAGGTGGCAGTACAGGGAGTTTGGAGACACCAGAAAATGCAACATAAAATACATACACTTAGGCTACGGCCCCGGCGCTGCACGAGCACCTGCCAGGCTGGTGGTACATGCAGCTGTGATCCCCGGTCTGTGCAGAGCTGCAGGGGGAAAGACGGGGGCGTGGCAGGGGGCGGCCCATGACTTCACCCGCAGATTCGACCTCATTGGGTGAACTGCCGGGGGCGTGGCCAGCGCTTCGTCACCAGTTCTGAAGATAGTTTTACTGTCTTCAGAAAAATCTGGTCGTGCAACAAAGCGGCCAAGGCAGCAAGCGGGCCCGGCTCCATTCAGGGGTGTAAAGGAACTTCTCAAGGAGAGAAAGATGCGTCGCACAGCACAAAAATAGATGAAGGCTGATGTGGGATAAAAATAAGCTTTATTTGCACAAGGTGCAGGCGAGTCCTCTTTACGCGTTTCGGCCTGGAAGGCCTTTGTCAAAGGCCTTCCAGGCCGAAACGCGTAAAGAGGACTCGCCTGCACCTTGTGCAAATAAAGCTTATTTTTATCCCACATCAGCCTTCATCTATTTTTGTGCTGTGCGACGCATCTTTCTCTCCTTGAGAAGTTCCTTTACATTGCTGCATCAAGCGTCTGCACGCTGAGTTCCTGCTGGCTTGCGGTTTCCTTCACTGAGTCTGCCGTGACGTTATCAGCAAGTATCGTTCAGGCCGCCGGTCAGGTGACCGCCCTCCGCGTCTGCGGGTATTGGGTTGGCGGTGAAGAGCAAAGATCACAAGCAGAGACACCCTGACTTCAGCCAGGAGAAGCAGATATATTATACTGAGAAGACCCGCACAGGCTTCACTAACCACTACAAAGACTTACACGTGAGTGTCCCATATCCCAACCTCATAGTGCTCGCGGTGAGCCGGTTGGGGGGAATGATTATATGTGTCTTCATATTACACTAAGGTTGTGTATCGCCTGGTTCTAGAAGATTTACTTTATCTTGCACCAGCAGGACTATGCTATATTCTGAGCGCCTGGAGGGTTAATCGGATGATTCACCCGTTTGTATTCCATTCAGGGGTGGTTCTTGTCCCTGCAGTGCACGCCATAGCGCGCGCTGCTGCAGGCAATGGGGACCTAGCCTTACTGAAAAGCCAGAACAAATGATGCTTTGCAGTAGGTAACATTAAAAAAAAAAAAGTAGACAAGTTTAAAATAATAATAAAAAAAATAAAAAATGTAATTGCTGTGTGGCTATGTTTAAAATAAAAAAAATGTAAGAAAAAAAAACAAAAACAAAAATACACTTTAAATGGCAAAAAAAAATAAGGCAATAGGTCCATGCACCCAAAACAAATGTGTGGTCATTCAATGGTTGAAAAAGTATTTAATAATATATTCACAAATAAATCACATTTCATGTCTCTATACCAGTGATTCCCAACTTTTTTGTTTGGAGGAACCCATGAAGTATTTCGAAAAATCTCAGGGAACCCCTATCTGGCTGACACATATTAGGTTCGACAGGGGTCAGTCACAACATTTCACACCTCACGAGCCACCTCTATTTCCCATAATCTATCCATGTATTTCTCTCCCATCCGTCTCACTAACTCTCCCCCCTCCCGCCTCGCATGTATTTATCCTTTGCGTCTCACTCTTACTCCCTCTTTTCCTCACTCTCTCCCTGCCGCCTCCCTCCCCCCTACCTTCTGTCAATTACCCCACTCTCTCTCAATCCACCCTACAAAATACATGGGGGGGGCGGGGGTCTGTGGTCCGTAGGAGGAACCCCTGAGACTGCTTCAAGGAGCCCCAGGGTTCCACGGAACCCTGGTTGGGAATCACTGCTCTATACATACATCAAGTACAATTCCACGTTTCCCTTTTACTAGAGGTGAGCACATACAATTGTGAGTGCCTGCGAGATGGTCCTGGGTTCAGGCCAGGCCTTCCTGATTCTTGTGCACACCATCCCAAGTAACTTTATTACTACACCTCCATACTCGGAGGCAGTGGCGACCAGGTGTCAATGGTGTCTGGTAACTAACCATGTAGAGCAAAAATGAGTTAAGAGAAAACAGACACAGAACATAAATAACTTTATCATACATGTAATGTAACTCTTCCCCTTTGTTAACAATTTATGTTGTCAGGCCCGATTTCTCTATAACCTTTTGTCGGATCAAACTTGTATCAAAACACAATTGTAATATTGATAATTTTGTATGTGGCATTACAAAAATCTGCTTGACCCAAATAGTCTACTTCCTTGCTTTAAAAATACCCTAATATGGATTGCCTGCTGTATTCTCACTGCTGGCTCAGTTAAAAGATGACCTCAGAATAAAATGAACAGAGACTAAACTAAATAAGATAAGGCGCGTTGGGGAATAAGAGGCTAATGGGCTCCCCAGGAGTCCTTCATGATTGAAGACCATTAGGCCTAAAAGTTGACTGATTGAGTAAAAGTTGACAAAAAGACCACAGACAGTTCATTTTAAAAGAGTTCTCTACAAGAATAGCAAGGAAGATAGACAAGCAAAGCCATTATGCACCCTCATTCAAATAGTAGGAATGTGGGAGAGACCAGACACAATATATGGTTAAATGTTCTGGTATTAAAAATTCATGATATTAGATAGCAAGATATAATAAATAAACAATGCAGCACTATCTATCTTTAGAAATAATGTACGAGTCTTGAATGCAGAGACTTTCATTATCAGGCCAGGTCCAGGGAATAGCATCACCCCAGTAGATAACCTATGTAATATGAAGTCTTATTTGATTGTCTTAGTTGAGCTCATGAAAAATAGGAAGGTGGAAGGAGTTGGCTGAAAAAACTTACAGACAGGCTTCAGTAGGTCACAACTGCAGATTTCTTAACAAGGTAGTGCAGGGGAACTTTGATTTAAAGAATAAATCATTACCTGAACAGCAAGACAAGATGCATTGTCGGACAGCAAAATCTGTTCACCTAAGAAAAGGCAAAAACACAACAGCATTAACAACATAAATGGCTTCCTAGAAGAATGCATGAATGACCAACTCATAAATGTCCTGTTTTTTTTCAAAACAGCAATCCATGCTTCTCACTTTATTGGGGGGTAGGGGAGAGTTCTGTGCTGTTCAACCTACCGCTACAGACCCCCGGTATCTGCTAAACTAAATAACAAAACTCCCAAAGAAGACGTCAATATGGCTGCTGGGCCACCCTTTGCAAGTCAATACAAATATTGTTCCTTGGGTCACCAATAGAAGGCTGCAATGCCATCTACCAGTTCAGGGATGCCTTGTGGAAAAGCTACAAAGTAACTGGTACTACCAAGGATCTCAATCACTACAGATGCATGCGGAACATGTGCACAAGGCAAACAAGGCATGCAAAAGCACAATATTACTCTGACAATCTCCACCAGAATACATCAAACCCAGCTAACTGCTGGAAGGTTATCAACAATATATTCCAGCCTCCTAACCATCAACAACCAAGTAATATCACTATGGGGGATATTACTCTGACAAACCCCACTGACATTGCAAATGCATTCAATGATTACTTTGTGGGGTGTGCCACTAACTTATTAGCGAAACGCAGCCCAAACCACAAATCTGAATCTCATCCTGGGAGTACCCCTACAGTCCCACCCCCTCCCAACACTGCCCACAATTTTCAATTTGGCCCAGTACCTGAAGAGGAGATTATACAAGCGCTCCTCAAACTAAAACTAAGCAGCCAATGTGGACCCGACTTACTACAATCTAGGTTCCTACGACTTGGTGCCCCAGCCATTGCCAAACCAATTGCGTGCATAGTCAACTCTATCCTGTCTGTAGGCCATAACCCTAAGACCTGGAAAACTGCCAGAGTTGTCCCAATCTTCAAAAGTGGGGACAAAAACACTGTCTCATACTACAGGCCAATCTCACTTCTCCCAATTCTATCCAAAGTCAAGGAAAAATGTGTCCACTCCCAATTAAGCGATTTCTATACAAGACAAATTTCCCTAGCCAATTCCAATCTGGGTTTCGTCCCAAACACTCCACCTACCCTGCTAAAAGTTTGCAATGAAATCCAGTGTGGAATGGAACGGGGGCAACTCACTGGTGCAGTATTCCTAGATTTTGCAAAGGCTTTTGACACAGTTGATCGAGCTCTGGAATAGGGAAGCATGCTTTAAACTGGTTTCAGTCCTACCTATCAGGAAGATCCCAACATGTGTCCATCTCAGGCTCTAACTCCAACCATCTGGATATCACCTGTGGTGTCCCGCAGGGCTCTGTTCTGGGGCCCCTACTCTTCTCAGTGTTCATTAATGATCTTCCCACAGCTTGTAAGGAAGCCTCAATACACATGTATGCAGATGACACAATCCTATATGCACACAGCCATAGCCTCTCTGACCTTCAACACATACTTCAGTCTGACTTTTTGAGACTCGAAAACTGGATTTCCCAAAACAAACTGTTTTTAAACACTGACAAGACTGTAACAATGGTATTTGGGACCAAGACTAAATTTGTAAAGATTCCAGTGACTGAGCTCCTAATTAGAACCAACGCTTACACCACCCTAACACCTGTCACTAGTTTTAAATACCTGGGCTTATGGTTTGACTCCCACTTAACATTCGGGATGCACATTGATATCCTGACAACCAAGACCTATGCCAAACTAGGGGTACTTTACAGGAACAAATCCTCCCTAAGTCTCCTGGTCAGAAAGCGTATCGCACAGCAGATGCTAATGCCAATTATTGACTATGGAGACATAGTATATGGCTCGGCTCCTCAAACCCACCTTAGCAAACTTGACACCCTCTACAATTCAATTTGTCGTTTTGTTCTCCAATGCAACTACAACACACATCACTGCGAAATGCTCAAAGAACTAGATTGGTCAACACTAGAGTCTAGGCGCAAAGTTCACCTTTCCTGTCTTGCCTTTAAATTCTTCATGGGCAAGCTACCCAGCTACCTGAACAAGCTCCTCACCCCTACCACTTGCAGCACTTATCACCTGAGATCAGACTCCAAAAGACTATTCATGGTCCCAAGGCTCAACAAAGTATACGGACGTTCCTCCTTCTCCTTCCGTGCACCCCAAAACTGGAACAACCTACCAGAGACTCTCACATTCACCACCAGTTTAAGTTCTTTCAAATCTAAGGCTGTCTCACATTTTAACCTGGTCTGTAACTGTTTCATACGCTCATAATATATATTTTCTTTAACTGTGCACGCAATGTCTTGTATATAATGTATACCCTGTTCATTTATGTAACTGTACTTGTAACCATGTATTATTTGTTTTACTCTGTGCCCAG